>NW_008626356.1:0-16157 GCF_000691845.1 Merops nubicus
GAATGGCAGCACAGCCTTCTGGTGTGATATTCTCTATAGCCCTCCTGTGGTTGCTAATGTATTTATAGAAACATTTTAAATCATCTTTTACAGCATCTTCTGCTGACCGCTTGCCTGATACAGAAGGACAAACCAAAAGCCAGATTCCTTGCTCTGAACTTAAATCATACAGAAATGCTCCAAGGTGCCAGACCACTGGAGGGAGGAGTAAATAACTGCTCAATCACAGCACAGTGTGTAAAGAAGGGAGTGAGCTGGCCATGGATCCAAGCTGTGGGGGGTGGAAGGACCCAGGCGATCAGTCCCATAATGTAGAATTTTCCCAGAGAGACTCGTGGTCTTGTTCTGCTGTCCTGGGAACTCCACTTGCTGTGAAGAGCCAGGGAGCCCTTTCGATAACCAGAACCCCCACAAGCACACCCGCTGTGTGTGCAGGCTTCCAGGCTCCACTGCATGCAGTCAGCTCTTACAGAGGTGGCTTCTTGCCCCGCCTCCAAGTTAATGTGGAAGGTGGGGGCACCTGGTGGTGATCTCCTAACCAGTTCCCAACCAAGGCTGGCCAGACCCTGGGTGAAAACCAATCAGGAGGATCTTCATTGCCTGGTTGTGGACATAATCCATATGCCAACCCTCATTCAGGGCTGGGGGTTTAATCCAGCACTTCATAGCAGTAGCCAGATCAAGTTCTAGCTGAGCTTTGGCCCTTCTAATTTTCCCCCTACATAATCTCACAGTATTCTTGTAGTCCTTGTGACTTGCCTGCCCTTTCTCCCCAAGGTCATAAACTTTTTTTCCTGAGATTGAGCCAAAGGTCTCTCTTCAGCCAATCTTCCTCCCCTCTGCCTCAAATTTCAGCATATTGGAATGGCCTGCTACTGTGCCTTAAAGATTTTTTTTCTTGAAGGATGTCCAGCTTTCCTGGACTCCTTTTCCCATCCTGCAGTGTTAAATCTCAAAGCAACATACAAACGTGAAGCCTAGGGCATCACTATGCAAAACTGACAAAAAGGAACTGCTGAAATGACTGCAAAGGTAACAGGAACCCTGGGCAAGCACAGAAGCTGTGAGACGCACAGACACCACACACACATTCTGTGCTCAGATTAGGGCTCTGTTGCATGCAAACCCTTATGATCTGCTACATGAGATACCAAACCTGGAATAATGATGCACCTCTTCTAAGTTCTCACTCGTGGAACATCTACCTTGAGAAGTCAAACTATCTCAAAAAGAGAAATCTATTTATAATGGGTAAATATTTCAAGAACAGAAAAAGACAATATTATCTATAATGAAATAGACTTTGCGCCAAGATCAATACTGAAGAGCACCAGCTAGGTCAGACCTCCAGCCAGCCTGTCTACAGAAGCTGTTCAGCAGCAATCACATTCTCTCTGGAGGAGCATGCACTGAGCAAGTGAGTGCTAACTGGAGGGAGGAAGCTTCCTTCTCTTCACTGCATTAACCGCTAACATACCTTTTCTCCCTATCTGGGCAATTGTTAAGGGAATGAGGAACACAGAAATACTATAGTATAGGTTACATATCACAGAAAAATTGCCTATGAGAGCTTACTATGTTATATCAAAGAGTTTGTGTTTTCTTCACAGATTTTAAAATTCTTGGGAGCTAAGGAAAAACATGACATTAATAATTTGCAGGGCATAAGCCTTACGGTCAGAAAGGAATTATTTGTATGATAAACAAAAGAATGACAATGGTGAAGATGCATCAATATCTCCTTGAAACTATGCCACAAGCCAATCTCTGTTAACTGTGCACAGACCCATACCTCTGAAAGATGAATTTTTTGCATTTTAAGGCTGGGTAGAAATGGTGATGTGCATTTAGTATACATTGATTAAAACTTTTCCATGTGTTCTCTTTTATTTTTTCATGGTTCACAGCATTAGTTTGAAAGACAAATTGTAAAAGGTCAGAAAGAGTACAACTTTGAATGCAAAACAAACCAAGCCCAGGAAGGTCGTGTTCCAAACCATGGGTAAAAGCCAGCCCTAATTTCTGAGATGTATTGAGCCCAGTTACTGCACTACCCTTCTTTAGAGAAAATAATGGGCAAGAAAATCAGAAGTGAAGAGAGAAAGCAGAATAGCAATACAGAAGGAAACAAAATGTGATGGAAGAGTAGGTTATTAATTACCCCCCAAAAGCCACTCAAGCCACCCAGCAAGAACATCCCCTTTCTAATGAGTCTGTAAAAGTTGCTGCCTTTTTTTTTCCCCCTAACTCAGACATACAACTCAGAGTATGCAGCTTTCATATGGCTGCTAAAGAATTCCTATACAGTTCCCCAAATATCTCTGTATCTGTTTATTTTAAATCTTGTGATATTAAAGCAGCACTGAGATTAAGGGGGGGAAAAAAACTGCTGTGACTGAGTCAGTGACTTCTGAACCCCAAGTAATGGCAATGTAGCTGTGAGTAAGAAGTGTGAAGCTCGTGAAGCAGCTGAACCCAACCAAAACTGTGTCCCATGCTCATTTCAGAGCATGACTATCTAAGTAAGGGCGGGCTTTTAAGAACAAACATACATATATTTTGGCTTACAGCCCTGTGGTTGGGAAACTGATCCAACAAACTTAGCAGGGTGGAAATCAGCGTTGCTGTACAAAGAATATATGCAGAAATAGTTTTCTCGTCCTTTCTTGGAAAGAAACCAAAAAATTTTATGATTAAAAGCAGCTTCCAAACTACCATTGAAAAGCCCAAATGGGAACTTTACCCTGTCTTCCCCAACACAATGCAAGTAACAGCCAATACATCTACGGTAAGGCCCAGCCTCCGCATCCATGCTGGACAATGCATTTTCCCTTCTCCTGCACCTCTCCCTGCGCAGCAGGGAAACGCTTTCCACTCCTATTCACACTTGTCTCTCCTTTTTCTATCCCCGTGACTCCTGTACATCTTCATCTGTAAAGATGTCTGCTGTTATGCACAAACAGACTGATGATGTCAAACCTTTAAATGATGTCAAAATAAAGTCTTAAAATTACTACATGCCACACGTGTCATGCAGCACACTTAAGAGTTGGTTCTCCAGCTATTTGGTTTTTTTTTTACCTGTCATTTAGTGGAGTAAATATTTTAGTAAGATCTTTACAGTAATAGCCTTCTTCCTGCTGAAAAAAAAAAATAATGTTTGATGGAGAGTTTCCTGCTTAATTGCTGCTGTACAAAACGGAAACTACAAGTAGTTTTATGAATTATCAAGATCATAAAGCAAAAGACAAAGCTTACAGCCTTCATGGAGAACTCTGTAGCCCTAAATCCCCTAAATCAGTCACCTGACGATATGTGGGAACATTTTGTAGACTTAGTGTTTTTATCAGTAACTCCCAGAAAAATAATTTCCTAAATATAAACTCAGTGCTTATTCCAACACAAGATGCTGTATTTAGTATTTAGCCTTTTTTTTTTTTTTTCCAGTTCAAAATATCAAAACCTCAACTGGGAAACATAGTTTTAAACTGGGAGAAATTAGAGGCAAGGGAGCAAGAAGATAAGAAGATATCCTGCAGAAAAGAGTTTTAAAAAGCAACAAACAAACAAGACAGACAAAAGCAGCACGAGGATGATTAAGAACACAGGAGATGGGGAAGGACATAACAGAGAAAATGTAACTCTATCTTTTCCAAAAAGCAGTTAAGTCAATAGCATATGCATAACAGATATGCTTTCATTAAAGACAGAGAAAATATAAGCCAAACCACTAATTCAAGAGTCAGGATACAAAAAGACCTGTTATGAAACAGGAGGAACACTGTCCATTAAACCAGATATAAAACAATCACGGGAAATAAGAACAGGAAAATAATTCTACTCCATGTAACTTAAGGAAGGATTCAGGAGATCCCGGCTCTGTCCAAGTCCGTCCATGTATCCCCTGCAGAGCTCAGCCATGGGAACTGGCTGCAAGGAGGGAAACTGGCGAGCTGCTTGCACTGTGGATGCTCCCACAGTAAAGATCAGTTTGTTACAGCAGACTGATATAGGAGAATTAAGAAATAAGAGTAGCTGTTTCCTTGCCTCACTACTGGCACATCTGGTCAGAAACTAAACCCCAAACCACTCCACATTGAAACTGAACCCTGACAGGTATAAACACAGTGCAAAAACTGACTTCACAGCTGTTGAAAGGAACAGGGTGTTTACATCCAAATTAACTGAGGTCAGCCCAGCTAGAACATACAAACACATATAAGCAGCACTGCCAAGACATTATCTCGCAAGGGGACTTTACAAAAGAAAATCTTCCCATACTAATGAGCTGTGGCCAGCCCAAACATGTCCAGTGTTACATAGGGCTGTCCTGCAACATTTTGTTGAAAAGGAGGCAAGAGATTTGACTGGGTTTGGAGCTCATTCTTATGGTGTTCTGAAATAAGAAATTCTCTTGTTTTAACAGAATTTCTAAGGTATGGATTGAACAGTGCTTTTTCACTGAAATCTTCCAGCTTTAAAACATCTTCATTATAATTTCCTTCATTTGTAATTGAAGTCTGTTCGGATTCACATAAATCATCTTCCAGCATTTCTATGGGTTGTATTTCCTTTGCTGGTATCAAAGCTGAATGCATTTCACTTCTGATATCTTCATCAGTAGTTATATAAGGCATGGATGGTGAAAAACATTTAGGAACTTCATTTTCTTCATTATACAGTATCTTTTTATCTCCATTTATCTTGTCTTTTGTATTAATATCAGTACATTCAGGAACATGGCTTCCACATTTCATTAGTAGAGACTCTTCCTGACTTTCTTCAGGAAAACAATGTTCCAAAACACTTACATCTTCAAAGTCTAGGGGCTTAGCCTCAGATGCCACTCCCTTCAAAAACGAATTATTCTGTCAGTACAGAGAGATAAATTGGAAAGTTACATAGGGACAGATAATTTATTAGATTATTTTTTGTAATATCTAAAATATTGCCATTAGAGCTCTGTTTGACAGCTTTAAAAGTGTATTAATAGAGTTCATGTGCATTTCAGATGAGGTGCAGTTATATGTTAATAAGTACTAAAAATAATTAATGTTTTTCTGTCCATTTGTTAAACACTTCATGTTAGGTTTTCTATGCCTAATAAAATAAGGAGTTTCAATGAAGACTTGGAATCAAGCTCAGGCTGTTTCCATCTTTTCAACTCTAACCAGTCATTTTGGGACAAAAATTTAAATCCCATTCTCCACAAATTACACTTTCTATGTAAGCCTAATCAACTCCATTCTAATAAACACAGAAACTTTGATAAGGAATAAATATCCCATAATAAAAAAAGATTAAAATGTGAGTAAAATAGTATACTGAATCTTCTTATACTTCGCACTACATTTTTTGTAGAGAAGGCATGAGATATCCAGATGTGAGAATCTAACTCGGTAGCCTCAATAACCTGAGCAAGTTTAATTGACTTTTATTTAATAAACCATGTCCACCTGTCACTTTAGAAATTTAGAACTTCAAAACATTATTTTTCATTTTCATATAAAACTACTTTATAAAGATGCATATTTTGTATTAACTGGAAATATAACTAAGAACATTTAATAGCATGTAAACAGAAGAATGAAACTCAACCATTTATTTTTTTCTTTAGTAGTAAAATGACTGTCAGAGAAGGACTTCTCACCATCTGACCCTTTCTTTAACAGATAAAACTGCAATAATTACCATAGATGCATCAAGAGGCCATTCCACCGCAATGCTTTCTGCAGGATTAGGTATATCAGGCCAGCAAACCTTTTTAAACCTACCATCGAGAAAGGTATTTTAGGCAAATGATAAAAGAAATATATTATTAAGAATAAAATGAGTACATCTCCAGAAAGCCCAAATGCTGCTAAAATACGAAACTTTCTCAAGTCTTTCCTATATTAACACAATATTTTTCATTAAAATTGTTTTCCCTCACATTAATTTTTATTACTAAAGATCTCAACAAGTAAAAAACTTGGGTTACAGCGACACTGCAGAAAAACTAATAGGGCACAGTAGTAAATTTTTCATTGTATTGTAGATCAAATGATAGCATGCCAAAATAAGGCTGTATACAAAACCTGTTGTGATCCTCTTTAAGGGTAGTTCCGCAGTGAAGAGCCACCTCAGGTAAACTCTGCTCTAGGAAAGTGTCCCTAGCACTACACCACACTAGAGCTACGCTCAGTTCTTATGTTAACAGTAGATAAATGATGTGAAATGTAAACACAAAACAAAATTAATCCCTTGTTGATGATGAGTATCACCGTGGTACTCAATATGTAAGTGAATGAAAAGCAGGACATGGATTCACTTTTCACTTTGCAATTTGATTTACACTAGAACATAAACATTCAACTACATCTCAAAGTATTCTTGAGAATCAAAACAGTTTCTTACTCTTGTAAAAACTGAGACTACACCACACCGATGAAGATGTAAATTAGGAAGATGTGAGTTGGAGATTATTCTTACTACTTGTATCTATTCAAACTTATCTTCATACTTACTATGCAATGCTGGCATGACAAACATTTTGGTTCCAATAGCTTAGAACACCTCAAAACAGTAAAGATATTTAATCTTTTCATTAAGCTTCAGCAAACAACCCAGCCAATTTTCATGCTACAGAAAAGCACATTTTGTAACCTTAAATATTCCTCACAGTCATCTTTGGGAAGCTACAGCGTCTCCACAAGCTCTGAGAAAGCAATCTGAAATCTGTCAGGGGCCCTCTGTGACAGCAGAGGAAAGGATTACGACTCATGTCTAGGTGTGGACTCACAGTCAAATGCTTTCACGTGATACAGTTCCTGGTTTCTTCATTACTTCTTCAGAGCTCAACGGAATTGTCACAAACTAACAAAAGTAGCAGTAATGTAGCTAAGATAAGCAACAGGGGTTATAGAAATGTGCTCTAGTGGTGTACTAACCAATACATTATGAGTGCCTGGGAAACTGTACTTGTGGTGTTATTAACTATGCAGTAACTAACTTAAAGTATGCTTCTCCCACTTGATTGACCATGAAACTCCACATGTAGCATTTTCATAAACTAATACAGGGGATATGTAGATCTGTTTCTCCTATTCATTTTGTTCTTATTTACTGCACTTGCTAAAATTAATATTTAATTTTGGATTATAGTACTGTTACCCCAGTTACAAGATAACCTGTACACTTAAGTTATTTGTTATTCCAATTGTTTATTTTCTTAATTTGACAATTGTATAGAACCCAACAAAAGAATTCATAGGATATATAAAAATTTGCCTTCTACAAGTCATAATTAACGGGCTGCATTCAGTCTTAGAAGGTAGAAAATGTACTCACGTGTGTTTTTTCAAAATGCATGTTATCCAAAGGCCTAACAGAAACAACATGCTTAATCCAACAGGTAGGGCGATGAAAATAACATCATCTTTATCTTTAGAGGGGGAAAAAAAAAAAAAAAATAAAAAAAATCCACAGATGTTTATGTTTTCCTCACATATTTCCTTAAGACAACTAATTTTCAACACTCATATCACCTAATGAGCACAATTCTAAAGATCTCTGTCAAAACTAGCCAAAATTACACAGAATACTATATGGTATTCATTGTTAACATGTTAAAAGATGAGTATTTTGAATCTAGCAAGTCACAGTTACTAAGTCAGAAAATCAGTTCATTATGAGACTTCTCAGAATATCTCAGGAACAGATCCATCGCATTTTAAAAATTCCTTTATTTAATAGAACCACACAATAATAGATGTCCCCTCCAATCTGAGTATCACCTCATCCAACTTTGAAATTAGATCCATGCTGCTTAGGGTCATACCAAACCAACCTTTGAAAGCCACCCAAGACAAAGAGTCTGCTACCAAAGTTAGTGTCAAGTCTCGTAAGAAGTTTAAGGATAGCTCATGCACTTCTTTGTATTTCAGTTTGGCCATCACTATGGCAATTTATGTATGTATTGAAAACATTTTTCCAGAAGTAAAAATGAGGAAGTGTCTGAACTTCTGACCTCCAGCCATCTGACCTGCAGTCATCATACCAACCCCCTTGGTAAAACCAGGATAAAACACACAGTAAGAAAGAGGAAAAGGTATTTCACACACACACACAGGCCACAACCTGTGCACTTCTTTATTAGTTAACCCTACGTAGCAGAAAAGATGTGGCACAAGGCACAGCTATTCTAAACCCAGTATCTCACTCAGGTGGAAAGGTCTGCTTTTTAGTAAACTGTTAGGAATCCCATCGTGTAGGTGACACCATACAAACTGTTGCTCCCACAAATACCCATAGTATTCAACAACTTTATAGACAGCAAAATAAAGACTCTGGGTTTTCTCTTCCAGTCTTGAGGTTTTAGTCTGTGAGATGCTCAGTGAAACCGAATTAGATTCAGCTAGTGTTGGTAAATCTTGTTTTGTTTAACACTAATTTTCAAAAGAACAAAAAAAAAAGGGGGTGGGGAGGACAGCATTTAAGAAAATGCCCTACATTTCTTACTCCCAAACCTGTTTTTAAAACAGTAACAACTAACACAGAACATTACTTACCGAATTTCAAAGTCTTGAAGGTTTTTCGCTCCCCACTGGTTCCACCTGCTTTGTTGTTGGCCACGATATAGACAGTATATTGCGTATTAGCCTGTAGGGACTTCAGTCTATACTGCAGGACATCAAAGTTCACTGTTTCATCTTTTTAGGAGAAGATTTATGTCAATAAACACACAAAAGAGTGTTTTATGAGGGAAATGTACACTTAGCATCTTTTACAATGATAGATCACAAAGTATTTTAATGACAGTGTGAAATACAAAGCAAATTTATCAGTCCTTGAAGAGAGAAAACTTAAATTACCAATGTTTATCAATGCTACTTAAAAGTTCAGAGAAAAAAAAAAAACCATTATGTATTTACTTTTAAAAATAAATACATTAAAAAAAAATAGTATTGGCTTGCTAATACTAAAGATAGGCAAATTATGATCTTCTTTAGTTTATTTTATCATTGAAAACAGTGCTCTGAGAACTATATTTCCTGGAACCTAGGCTTAGAAATTAAAAACTGAAAATAGTTGGCTCAGGAATTAAGAACAGTTTCTGCAGCTCATTAAATTTAGTTACATTTCTAGTACATGCAGCTAGACATTGATCATTCAAAAGGATCCAATCTATTGGCACGGGGATAACACCCCAATAAAGTCAGAGGAAAGCCAAAATCAACAAATTGCCTTTTTTAAGTTTCAAAATGCTTTCCTGACTAGAACTCAATGTTTTGTATTGGAAACCATTCTTTATTACTGGACTTATTACTGGACTTATTACTGGACTTATTATGACATACTTCACTTTTCGATTGTTTTCCTATGCAGGACATGTATCATAACATTCTATTTCTACAAACAGTATTAAACCTATATTCATATTATGAAATTAAAGTCACTAAAACATTCGCTAATGCATAAAGTCAAAGCCAACTCATGTTACCATTCAGTCAAGAAATGCTCAAGAAATGGATATGCTGTCCACCCTGAGATTAAACAGAGTTTGTCTAAAATCAAGGAGCAAAAAGTGAAGCCCTGGATTTAAAAGGCCATCAGTGAAGTCATCTTGGAACAAACTCAACATGTTCTCTTTTTAGCAAATAGATGTGATATGAGAGAAGCCTCAAAAATGATCAGAATATTTTGCCATTTAAATTCAACTCCCTTGAATTGATATTTAAAACTAATTTCCTAAACAAACTAATCTAAACCCCTAAAACGGGTACAGTCTGCTTTATGTTAGTAAATATGGGCATTTATGGCTGGATAACATGAGTCTGCATGTCTTGAGGATGCCCCTGCACAAAGCAGTCAGCATTAAGTTACTCATAAACCAACAAGGCAGAAAAACTGCATGGAGAGGACTGAATGCGACAGTAATAATCAGTTTCCTCTTTCTAATTTGAAAATTACCAAGAATACCTGACACCAAACTGGATAGCTAGAAGCAACTGAAGACATCACAAGACTTCTAAGTTTGAGATATTTGTTTAAAAAAAATTTTAGGTGTCTGCAAACAATGCTGTCTAAAGTAAAGGAGGAAAAAGCACCATTTCTGAAGCACTGAATGATCCAACAGCATTCTTCATCAGCTACACAGGAAGAACAGATTTAGGTCACCAAAATACTTCTCATAAAAGATTCTGATGAGATTTCAGCTAGAGAAGTTCTGAATAGATAGGATTAGACTGACACCTTGTATGGATGCTACTCCCGAGGCAGGATATTAAGAATATGCTCAAAAAGATATACTATCAGCCTCCAGAGCAGAAAAGCAGTATCTAGCACAGAAAATCAAGCACATTTGAAGAAATTAATCTAAAAAGTATGTCCAAAGAAACTATTTCTTGGAAGCTCACTTTAGTTTCTTGACTATCATTTGCTATTTTGCTTTATTATAAAACTAACTGTAAACACATTTTTCCTAGAAAATTTCCACCATACTGTTCTAGAAGCTTGGGAAAGGCATCTTTCCAAGGACATGCATGGAATTTATAAATTCACTGAACCCTCATAAGGTTCAAATTAATGAATTTGCATGGTATCTGTGACTCTCCAATATATTTCAGCTCCACTTTAGCTCTTCTACTTCTGCCATGACTTTTTCCATTTTCTTCAGAGGTGTGTCACAACTAAGATCTGAAGAGGGAGGGAGACTCGTAGATATGTAAAAGGGGAAAAACAGCAAGTATTTAACAAATAACACTAACTTGGCATAACCCTGCAAATTTATTTATTTATTTATTATTACTGTTAATGGAGAACAATCTGCAAAACACCTCTGCTATATGTCACCATCCTGGTCTGGAAAGAGAACAGCCATGATAGCGCTGCCATACAATGACTAAATTTATCACCTGGAGATTCATTTCCAACAGATTGCATTTGAGAAGCAGAAAGGATGATGCAGTCATCCATCACGGTTCTACTACTCTATGGGTAATAGAATACCACCAGTAAAAAAGATTAACTCAGAGTAAGAAGTGCTGAACAAAATAAGCTCAGAAGAAAGAAACTGAGCAAGAATGCATGTGTGGTATTAAAGCAAGGACTATTCACTGGATGCTCCATCATTTCAATCAAACAAAAATGTTTTAATTTTTATGTAAGCCACATATTAGTACCAGTATTTTCAGACATGTTAACATAGAACATCAAAGTGTGGTAATAACTACGTAAATAACTATCTTCAGACAGCAGACTGTCACAACTGTGTTCAAAGCATTGATGTTTAATGCATACTTACTCAATTCTTTTCCATCTTCTGGTTTATAAAATATTGTATAGTTCCTGATAAATCCATTTCTTTTATCCTTTGAGATCTCTTTCCATTTTATTGTAACTTCATTTTTCCCCGGAATGCCTGTGTCAGCCACAGGTCCTTCTGATGGCTCTATACAGAAGGATTATAAATTAGAAAAACTAGCAAAATGGTCTAAATACCACAACATTATCCATCTGTGTTACTTCACACGTACCAGTAACAATAGGGGAAAAAATGTGCAAGTAAAGTCATCCTCATGCTGGGATATAGCCCTTAATTTTTCTCACCCTCCATAATGTGTGATTTCTTCTGATAATACTTCCCTTCATCTGCTCTGGCATTTACATAGTTCTCAGTGTTACTGCATCCGAACACCTCGAGATCATTAAAAGGCTCTGTCCTCACGGCATCAGAGAGAGATCATGAGGTAAAACATCCATGTGCATTTATGAGGGAAGTCAGGTGCAAGGTCACTGTCTATGCAGGACATCTCTAGCTGAGCCAAGATTCAGCTGTGGTCTCCAGCACCCTCAGTCTTTGCCCATTACATTTGACAGAGTCTTTCTACTCTATAACTGCACGTGCACTGCCATAACTTTGAAGCAAGAGCTCTCTGTGCTTCAGTTTTAAAACAAGTATCTTCCTTCCCACTCTGACAACGTTCAGTACCATCACAGCTCCTTATAATCAGGAAAGCACTCAAAACAAAGTTCTAATTGTGCTAGTATTACTCAGACATACAGCACTCCATTACCTCCTACTACTAATGCTGTTTAGTACTGCATTGTACTGTGTGTACGAGCATATTTCCATAGACCTATGTACACACACACACAAACTGCCATTTTCACCTGAAATCTTAAAACTACCACTAAACTAAAGCCAGCTGTATTTGTAGAAGCCAACTTCTACAAATAAGGAAACCTTCCTCCTCTCTCCCTCCTATTTCAAACAAAACACTATTTCATCCACAGTTTCTATCCAATCACAACCACCATGGCGACTTACAATTTTTTTGTGCAGGACTGCAAATATTACTTTATAGAATTTAACGAAAAGCAAACTTTTCAAACAACCCATTTTATTCTGTGAGTAGAACTTCTTCGTATATTGCAACTGATAAATGCAGCTGAACATTAAAATAAGTCTAATTATACACCTAAATGACATGTGACATTTAAGAAATAGGCAGTATAAAAAACCATTTCATGTTCGTAGCAATACTCTTTCCAAGTGCTGCATGTAAACTTTACAACAAATCAGTAGATTCAAGCAGCAATGTATCTGTATCACAAGATCCAAATTTTCTTTATTGAAAATCCAATAGCTGATCTGTGAACAGAAATCAGGAAGCCTGAATTCTGGGTTTGTTTTTGTTTTTCAGCATCTACATGCCTCCTTCAGTAATGTCATTACTAAATTGTTCAAAGATAATACACCCTGAGGGACAGGCTACACAGCTTTCACAGCATTATTAGCTTCAAACACGTACTTTTCTCTTGAACGTAAGTTTGTAAGGACTGTGGAGCTGCTACTTTATTTCCATAGAGAGGATACACTGAGATGTTGTAGCATATAAATGGTTTGAAGTTTTCTGCAAAGGAAAAAAGGGAATACTTACATACAATTCTTTATGTGGGATAAATACAATTAAAGTAAATAAAGAATAACTGCAGTTCTAAAACTGTTATGGACCTCTATTTTCTTTAACTTTTTAGCAATCAGAAGAATATTTTGATTTTGATTGCCTTGAATCCTCATTACTCCCCTTCATACAATGAATTTTATTTAGTAGTACTCGTAAGAGCACTTAGTTTCTGACTCATTTTTCACTAGAAATACTTTGAATGGATAATTAACAAAACATTTGTCACTGCTCTGGTTGGCCTGGCTGATTCTCCAGCTGGATGCCATACCACGAGTATTGCCACCTTGGACCTTGCCCCCGCCCCCCAGCCCTTCAGTTTAAAGCCCACCTCACCAAGCTGGCGAGCCTGCTGCCACAGATTCCCTTGCCTCACAGATGTGATTCTGTGACACTTGACAGGTCACACTGACTCATCACTCTGCTTGCTTATTTTGAAGTAGAATCCTCCTTCAAATCCTCTTTCAAGTTTCTTGCTCTCTCTAACCTATATGAAGGCACATGATCTTGTTCCATCTTTGAATTACTTTTTTTTATTCTAGATTTCTTTGCTAAAATACCATACACCTCTCACAAGCTTCCCTGCTGGAAGATTCACGGCATAAGATCAAGTCACAGAGATGCTTAAACATTAAATCTGTAGTCTAATCTCACATGGAATCAAACACCAACTCACATGTTGCGTGAAATTTGAGAGTTAAAACTGCTATTAAATTACATGCAAAGATTTCAATAAAGCATGTCATAATACTGTTATTTTTTACAATGCTCTTGAGAAAAGCTGGATGAGTCTATCCTTGCTTGTTCTTTCCAGTCTACCTATAAATAATATATAGAAGTATATACATGTATATTGTTACAGCTGTACATACATATAAACATACTTTTGTTAGTCTTCCAAACTGTAGAATTTGATACATATTGCCATGATCTACCAAAAGGATCTGTCCCCAGATCCTCATACCACTCAACTACATATTCAGTTACTTCTGGTTCAGAGACCACCCATTCCACAATCACTTCTTCATTTGTTGTAAAGGTCCTCATTGTTTCAATAATCTGAGAACCTAAAAATTCAACAGAAAATGTCAACGATTTTGTCTTCATAAATCTGCAACAAGAAAACAATCCAATTATAGCAAGCTGAGATTGCTTCTTTAAAAGGGCATGGTACTTAGGCAAGCTTAAAAAAAAAGCAACTTTAAAGCTTTATAACTCTATTGACATCAATGTACTCAAAACACTTTAAAATAAAGCATATAATAATTGTTACAATGAAAAGGGGCAGGGGAACTGAGATACTCAAGGATATTTACAGACACAGAATCAAACACCAGCCTCTTAGGGACCTGAATTTTACAGTTCATAAAATTTTACACACTAATTTACTAGCAATTTTACAAGTATTACAGATAAGCAAGTTCTGACAGACGACAAAGGCAAGAGGAAAACAGTAAATCAAATCAGCAAGGTCATGAATGACCATTAAGCAAAAATGAACCAACAACCTGCAGGAATGAATTTGAGTGAAAACCCAATCTAGCATAGCAGAGGGAAAACAGATCTGGTGAAGCAGAAGCACCAGAGAACTATACAGGGAAAAAAGAAAAAAAAAAAAAAAAGGGAAAAAAAATTAAAGCATGTCACAATGAAAAATCAAAAAATTATTTCATTTACTGCGGGATACAGAAGTGGACAGAGGGGTAGTCAGCAACCTTCAGAACACGAGACATCATGTCTACATATCCAGTCAACTGATGCAGAAGTGATTCAAGGGTGTCAGATACAACCACTCTGACAGATTACAGGTAGGCAGCAGGATGTGGCAATACAGGGTTCACAGATGGCAGAATTAAATATAAGAGCCAAAGAACAGAACTTCTATGAAGGTATCAAAAAGTGTTAATAACTATATCTCAAAACTAAAACCCCCAACAATAATTGTCTCTAATAAAAACATGATATCAGATAACAAAATACAACAAACAGATAATAATTGTTCTAATGAAAAGCAATGGACTACACAGTTTTGTACATAATACAGTTATACATACATAAATCTATGACAAAAGTCCTCTAGGCACAATTTTGTTTCCTCTACAGCAGAACTTAAACAGATGTCAGGAATATCTTTTTTTTTATTAATGAGAAAAGTATATCACAACATTGAGAAATCTTACTTTTTTCTTTAGTGGATGGAATCCTCAAAATAGCTTCAGGAGAATTTCCAGCAGAGTTATAGGCAGTAACAGATATTATATAGGCCTCTTCATTTAAAAGTAAACTAATATTCTTATTGGCAGAGAAATTTGTCATTTTAAGTGCAGCATTGTTTTCTGGAAAATACTGTATTTTGTAGCCTTGAATTCTCCCAGAAGGTGGAAAGCTGTTTAATGGCTATTAAAAAACATATGCAGTAGTAAGTGTTTCACAGTGTATAATCACTGTATAATGAAAAGTATATACTGTATTTAAGAGTCTGGATCAAATTACAAAACAATTATACAATATTTAGAAAAGCAAGATGCTTTCTGCAGTCTCGTCGTCAGAACAGTCTACTGCAATAATTTCATTGAAGGAAAGGTTCAGAAGCCAAATATTGAGATTTGAAATGCAAAGAGTCTCTGGCTACTCTACTAGAAAATTAAAATTAATTTAAACTTAGCTTTGGTAAGCTGTATTATTTAAGAGCAGTTGCAAGGACTTCAGTCAGATTTTTCCAGTGATCTGAGCACAATTACACCCTTTCTTTCTGCAAAGATTACAAAATTCTATGCATCTACCATTCAGTAAACAAAAGCCTCTTAAATTCTGCTTTAGTTCAGCGAGGTTTTTTTCTGATGACAGCAAAACCCCCTGGCAGTTTTATGTCCTAAACACTGAGATATGTCAACACCAGTATCAGCTGCAGGATACCAATATGGTTATCAATTCACAAAAAGAGCATATACCTTCCATAGAAGATGTACAGATCTACTCCCAGCTGAGTGTGAAGATCCAATTACCCTCCACAAATCCACTTTTTCTGAAGGAGCTATTTAAAGACACAAAAATATCTTGGAATTTGTTGTTATATTAGAAAGTTAATGTAATACGGTAAAAACAATCAAAAGGTTTCAAAAATACAGTCTGAGAGCAACATATTCAAAAGTTTTCCCTTGTGCAATGCTGTGCCCTTTTTTATTAATTAGTACAGCTTCTCTCTTTCCC
>NW_008626356.1:16188-34048 GCF_000691845.1 Merops nubicus
AAGTTTCCTTCTACTTTCTTTTATTGGTTAAGTTCTAAAGGAGGTTTTCTGATTTTGTTTTACACCCAACAACACAATCTTAGTTTTTCTTCTCTTCAATATCTATTTATTAATTTTCTGCTTTAGACCATTAGAAAGGTTTGTATGACCTTTCAAATCTCAACTATCTGCTCGTCTTTCAACTTCTTATCTTCTGTATTTAAACAAAATACACACGTTGTTTAAATAACAGAATTCTAAATTCAGTACTGATAATATGCTAAAAATACACTTTTCCATTATTAAATCCTAATGCCCCAAAGTATAACCAAAGAAAAACTTTTTTAAAATAGTTACACTACCTTTCTCTTCCGTGCTTGCTGTTTTCCCTCTACTCCATTCACTCCAGAAAATTGACTCAACACAGCTACACCGAACGGCAACTGAATATTCTGTGGAGTCCCACAGACCTGTGAGATTACACGATCCTGTTTTCTCTGCAGACTTCAGTGGGACTGTGACAAATCCCTGAAAGCAGATACATGAACAAAAATTATTTGTTACAAAACTGCAAGCAGACATATGACTTTGCTTTTAAAAAATAAAAACAACCTGAAGGATGCAGCTTTCATGTTCCCCAGCTCCAAAACTGAAAAATTGGTTGTTTCATTTTTCTGTATAGCATCTTCATTCTTGCTGCAAAACTCTGGGTCTGAAAAACTTGAGCCAAAACTACATCTGTACTATACAGACTGGTGGCCTGAACAGTGTGGAGTTCACATGTGACTCTAGAGCAGCTGAGCTGGCACAGGAGGTGCTGGATGACTGCACTTACCACTGTCGGGAAGCAACTGACTAAGCCAGTACCACCATAATGTCCTACATTCAGCTCCACCTCACAGCAGAAGCAGCCCTGGGGAAGCAGTGATCACCTGCAGCTTGTAAACCAACTCTGTATATGTTTCTTTTTTTGTTTTATTTTTGAGTTACAGGGTCTTCTAGCTCTTAGACATGTAATGTGCCTGGAGGCCATCACAAAGCTTATCAGCATATGATTAAAATGAAAAAAAAACTACAAAAACATAGAAAATTCTGCTCCGAAGTTAAAAGAAACGGACAAGAGTATAAGAAATAAATAATGCAATATCTCCTTGGAAAAGTAAAGACAAAGTGAGTAATTGCCTCATCTTAAAAGAAACCCACTTGCATTTCACTTATGGAAGTCAAAAGCTAAATTGTTGCTCCAAGAAAAAAGGTGAAAGAAGACATGAAAACCAGGAATTGCAAGTGATGCATCAACTCTACTAGACTGACAAGGGAAGATGAAGAAATCAGGAATTATAGAAAGATACATACAAAAGGATTGATACAATCACTACACCAAAAGTAATGTCTTCTCTTTCAACTGCCAAAAATAATCATTAATTAAAACCTCTCCTCCTTTCAAATTTCAGATTAACACTGGAACAGAAAGACACTAAAATAAATGTTGAAGCTAGCTAAATTCAAACAAGTTTGGCAAAGATAAGTAATAGAATAAGGAAGAGTCCTCCTCAGGAGCCATACTGAAATATTAACGTCATGTAGATTTACAGTAACAGAGAAAAAAAAACTGTGAAAAAAGTCTTGTCTTCCACCAGTTGAACCTTCCAGTGACAAAGAGAAGGAAACTACAACAATGCAGACACCCATTCCTTTGAACAACTTGATGTGAAGTGCCCTGCCTATTGAAACTGAAAATTTCAGTCCATTCTGATCTCAAGAAAGTCATGGTCAAAAACAGAAAGCTGCATCCCCAAGAATGAATTCAGGGACCTACTAACCACTGCTAAGTGACAGACTCTTTAGCCAACCTGCAATAAAATGAGCTTCAGCACTATCATCAACATCCTGCAGAACCCAAGGTAGAATTGCAGACACCCTAGACTAGGTTTTAGTTACTTGCCAAAAGGCTGTTAGCAATATAGTTAATTATAACTAAAAACTTTGTATATGCAAATAGAAAGGTCGGTAATCCATTTTTAACTCAGTAAAAACAGTCCACAGAAAAACATTTATATTTTTTTGGTAGGAAGGTTTAAAAGGTCAAGAAAATATCTGTAATTTTCTCAAACAACTTTATTTATTTATTTTGGATATACATGTTGGTAGACAGAAAAGCAGGTCCTATATCTAACTGGTGGTTTGAGGCTGTCTTTGTTGGCTGTTGCCACTGGGTTGGCTACAGACAAAACTATCAGTCATGCCTGTCTAAGATGCTACAGAACTAAACTCACCAGATTTTGTCTTTACTGATCACAGCTACTAGTTTTTCTCTGCAATGTCTCTGGAAAAATACAGGTAAATTCTCAGGAAGAAAATGGAGGTAGACTGTATTTGACAGTGAAAAAGTAGATGTGATTTCTTATGCAGGTGATGACAAATAGAGACAATACGCAATAGTGCCATAACTCTGCAAAAACATGAATGTTTTTAACATTTGGGAAGGATCTCACAGGCATGTAAGCATCATAAAGACACCAGTGTCTTGACTCTAAAGGGATAAACATTTTGAACAGGTATTTTAAACGCATACTACTTCAGTTTCCAAACTGGATGGACCTGAGCCATCCTGCCCATCAGACCATCCCAAAGATTATACCTTGAATCCAACCATTAATATGCCATATTTACAGTAAAGATCCTTGCCATGAGATGCTTGCCAGGAGGATGCTAATTAGAAACATCTTCAGTATCAGGAACTTTTTTAAAGCTCTAAGGACTATTTTTAGTTACACTGATGAATTCTTCTCCCTCAGAATTCCACATTTAATGAATAAAATAGCAAGGTCAGGGCAGACATCTTAGTTGAATGAACTTTAAAAAAAAAAAAAGAAAAATAGAAAAAAAACACACACCCAAAAAAAACCCCAAAACCAGACAAAAGAAAACCAAGCCAGGCAACCTGGCCCATTCTCAAATTTGGAACAGGAAACAGTTAAGATTGCAAACAGAAATACTTGCATACTGAAGAGCATCAGAATGGGCCATACGAAAGAGGTAAACTACTAAATACTATTCTCTCCATAGCAGTTCCATTTAAGTGTCAGAAAGAAACTCAGAAAACTAACTTCCATCACTTTCCATCTTGCAGAACTCAGACTTCAATTCACTTGAAACTTAATGTATCATTACCCCACCTTAATCTGGTTAAGCTACTGTGGTTGGGAGTAAACGCGGTTTTCCACATCAGGATGAAATAAGAAAATAAAGTATTTTGACTCTGTGTGTAATCCCTTAGCTAAGGTCATCCCTTAGCATTTCACAGAAATTTATCAGAAGTATGGTATATTCCAAAACAGGCATTGACCAAAAGGAAGAAAAAAGTTAATCCTAGACAACAAAAGAACAATCTTAAGGTCATACATACCTAATTACACTCCAGCAGAATAACAAGGTTTTACTCATTATTTCCAACTACTTGTTGCCTTTTTCTATTCAGCTTTTTATAAGATTAAGATAAACAGTCACAAAGATAACATTCAGAAGAAATTTTATATAGCTTACCGATGAGTTTGTATACAAGTTTCTGTACTGAACCTGGCAAATTAAATCTTGTGAAGGCTTGATCTCAGGCATTTTCCACGTTACTGTAAGCAATTGCTTTATACCAGTGATATTTTTAACTGAAAGTATTTCAGGAGGTTCAATTTTCTCTAGATTGGAGAAACAAAAACATTAACAGAGGAATATATTTCTGTAGAAGTTCAGAATTGCTCCATCTATGTGTGTTCCAAGAAGTTTAATTATTATACCACTAACATGTATTCTACCACAGTCTTCACTTTTTGGTCTATTTTACAGACACAACTCTGTATAAGGGAAGTCATCTATAACAGAGATTGCACACATAACTGATGTAATGCTGAGAAACCCTCTGTCAAACAGACGTACAGATTTATTTTATCTGTATCACCACTGAAAAATACTACTCAGAGACAAGAGTAGGAAAAATAAACTAAGTGAAGCTGGGATGCCCAAGTTCAAGCTGCAGATGAGGGAAGAACTTAGTTGAAAATGATTTGAGAGGGAGAGAAATGTGAAGGAGATGATGAGAAAAGAATGGATTAACACTGAGACAAGAGATGGCTGGTACAGAGGACTTGGAAAGTAAGGAGCTACAGCAGGTCTGAACACAGAGAGAAAAGGAGCGTTAATGGCTGGAGAGCTGACAGCACTGCAGCAGAAATACTCAATTTGGTGATTAACTACACAAAAACGAAAAGAGGAAAATGCAGCACAGCACAGAGGGAGAAGAGATAGCCTAAACATAATTATTGCTTGAATCACAGAACAGGTAATTTTTTAACATTCCTAACCAGAAAGCAAATGATGGACAGACCTGGAGAAATATCACTATCCATTTACAGCCAGATATTGCACAGACAATATCTGGTACCACTCAAAAATACAAAAGTAGAGCTCAAGTACCACCTAGTTTGACAAAAAGTTTTAGTGTATGGCCTTTACTAGTTAATAATTAAAAGGTTAGTAATTTACAATGGAAACATCAGACATTAGCATAACAAAATATTGTTGTAATTAGACATATCTTAGTATGAATACAGCACACTATTACTTTCTACCATCTCTCAGTAACACCAAGAAATTGCTGAAAATTGCTTGTGTATCACCAACCAGTTCAACTAATTTTACATGGAAAGGCCAACAATTAAAACGTAACAGAAGACTTGCTTCTCCTAAATTGGAAGCAGCCAATTCTGATGGAAAAAAAAAAAGGAAGGATGAAATCTTGTGTTAAACCTTAAATGTAATTTCAGAGACATTGTCATTTTAGCTAACAATTAAAATCAGATGGCACTTCAAAACTGAAACTAGCTTAAAATTAGACTAAACCCAAATAATATTTTCAAAACTATTGCACTGAAAAAATATTTTATCATTTTCTCCCATGTAAACCAACTTTGATTACACAACTTGTTTCCAAGTTCTCTAATGTGCGTGCTATAGGAAGGAAAAAAGAATCAGGGAAGGCGCAGTCAGCTCAACATATACTGCTTTATCTTTATGTAACTCTTTTTTGTAATTACCTATTTCTTCCATAGGTATAGGAACACAATCTGATGAGGCTTCACCCAAAACATTTTCAGCTTTCACTTGAAAACAAAAAACATTACTAAATGGAATATGTGGGGGATAAAATGAACATGACTCTGTTTTGCTTTGGCAGGGGGTCACTGGACCAGTCACCATTCCTCCTCTCAGCCTAAAAAGAAGAGAGAGAAAAATAAAACACATTAGAAGATTACAATAACTCAAACTGATTATTTTTATTTGCTATTAATAATGTTTTTGAGGTTGCAGGATATTTTTACCAGTGAACATCTACTTTGACGAGCTATTTGTGCAAACAAGTACTCTTTCCTAATTGCACTGCTCCCGCAAAAGCATATAAATAGCCTGCACAGACTCAATTAGTTTTAATTGCAATTAGTAAGACAGCTTTCCAGGAGCAATAATGAAGAGTAAAAATGCCTTCATGGGGGACCCACATGCTAATTATTTTAGGTAAATAGATGTAGCTAGTAAAACGTGCCACATGAAACTATGGGACAATGGGATAACAAGCTTTTATTCATCCTTTAAACACAGAAAAAAAGAAAAGCCAAATTGTGTCACTGTCAAGCAGTAAAGGTAATAGAAAGAACACACTGATAATACCTAACAATAAACTGTTGGTAAACTCAGAGGGGGAGTTATCTGGATTAAAATTAGTGGTTAGATTTACTGGAAATAGTTTTGCAATCCAATTCACTGTGTGGTTAAAAAAGAATTTGTGCTGGTACAGGAGAGAACAATATTGAAACATTTTCAATAGCTGTTCTAGTTTGTTGTTTCCCAAACTCAGCCAAGTTGTAAAATCTAGAACCACTATACAGACTAAGAAAGCCACACCTAATGAAGATGAAAACCTAAAATGTCAAGCTGACAATGGAGGTAAAACTAAAGATATTTTCCTTCCCCACCATCTAGATAAAAAGATACTACATTCTAAAATAACTTAAAATAAGAAAATGTCTCCTTTGGAGTCTGAATTCCTTTCAGTTCTCAAGAATAATTTTAGACATTTTTAAAATCTCTTAAGAGATCATACTGCTTAGAGTCTTGATTAGGCAGAAAAAGCACTACAAGCAGCACTATTTGAAGAACAGATTGACAACTATACTTGGGACAAAATCTATGCTATCACCTTCAAAACTCCCTCAGATTTTCCTTGGAACACCACTGATTTCACCATTTTCACAGGAAGTTATGAGAAAGTAAGCTCCTAAACAATATTTAAAATCTAATGGAACTTGAAAGAATCAAGTATTTATGCTTCTATAATGGCATCACAAAAACACTAAAAAGCATGAGACTACATAATTTGTGAGTACAAATCCCCAGATGCAAGCAATCCAAAAAGGACAACTAACTTTGGATTCTTTCACTGAAACCTTGTGACTCCAAGGTCCCTAGGTTAAAACCTCCTGGTTTCAAGAAGAATAACAGGGACTTTCATAGATTTATCTTGGATTTGTTTAAAGTAGAGGAGAAAGTAATCTTTTTTACCCATCCAAAGTGAAGATACTAATTACACAGAAAGTTCCTGGGTAACAATTGCACAAAGTGCCTCCATTCTCCATTTGTACCTATGCTCACTCAGCTTGTGATGTCATTAGAAATGTTACTTCAGTGAAACAAGTATCAGTTCTCATATGAATATTCGTCTACTGAAGACTGGGTTGAGAGTGCTCATTTCCTTTATACAGTGTACTAAAAAGGTATCAGATTGGAACTTTTTTAGCCATTACCAACCCCAAATCAATTGCATTTTCTGAGAAATGCCACAATTCTGAACTCCAAGCTGTTTCCAGGTTTACATTAAACAGAACTCAAGGTATAAGGGGAAAAGAGCCAATGTCCTTGTCCCAGCAGCCCAGTTTCAAATACATCCTATACTTACATTTTGCGGTAAAGAGTATAATTTGTCTTAAGATTTGTCTCTCTTCCTGAAGTCCATGTGCAGGTAAGTTCAATATCAACATAATAAATGCAAGAAATATTTCCTGGCGTGTCTGGTGGAACTACAATAACAAAGGATTTAAAAAAAAAAAGTCCAGTAAAAATAAGTAACTTTAACGTGTAACTGATTTTATTGGTCAAACAGAAGATTATGCAAACTTCACCAAGTGTCTTACATAGCACATTTTTAATAAGAAATTTTCTAAGAACTTTTTTAATAAGAAATTTTATAATTTCTTACTGTCCTCAAAACTCCTAATAAACCCGAAATCAAAATCAATCTTTATTCGCCAAGGGAGACAGGGAGGTTCTCTCCAGTTACTTCTTGTAAGTACTCACTAAGTAGGCCTGAAGGATTTTTTGCAACGACTCATTAGCTATCTTAAACCACTACATACACTGTCCTGAGCCTCTAAGTACACCCATCGCAACACGCCTGTAGCTCAAGGCCACTCCAGACAGTAAAAAGACATCAAAGAAATAGCACAAAAGTTCAGGAAAAGGCATTCTCTGAAAGATAAAACCACTCCTGGTTCCTTCCCAGAAGATACCCTATGAAAACCCCTAATCTGAGGAACCTACATGACCTCAAGAGTGCAGAAGAGAACTTCCTAGGAAACCTATCTATATGACCTCAAGAAATCACTAATTCTGGACTCTCTTTATCTTATAAGCAACACAGCACAACAGAAATAACCCTCTGCGATCTCTACAGTTTGAAGTCATCAATTAAAAAAAAAAAAAAAAAGAACACCTTCAAGAATTCTTTGTTAAGGCCAGAAGACACAGGAGTTGAAAGGAAGGGAACTGCACCCAGTGAAATAAACTGGTTGAAAATGACCTCTCTCCAAAACAGTACTTTTCTGTCTGACCTAATGTAACATTCAAAAGATCCTTCTGTTATTGACAAGAGATGTACCAGTGTATTAGTACAGATCAGATGTATCAGCACAGATGTATTTTTCTGCATTGATCACTTCTTTATTAGAATGGGAGCCCCAGGCACACGTTAGTGCAATCTGGGCTTAATCTATTCAATAAGTTAGAGAATTTGTATACATAGTTATGCTGTAACCTTCTCCACAAAAGACTGTTATTAAAATTTCTTTGAAAGAGATTAGAGAGGAAATCCTTCCTGAAGAAAACTGAAGCTGGCTATAGGCTAGACAAAAGACATAACAAAAGGGACAGATCCAGTACCCCCTGAACTCAATAGAAAACCTCCATTCACTTCAGCTGCTCAAAAGCCAGGGTTAGTGATATGACAGACCAGTGTCTGTAAGGAATGCCTGCAACTTCAGGCTTTATTTCAGGGGAGGGGAAAAAAAAAAAAAAGAAAGAAGGGTGTTCAGTTCTGGGCTCCCCATTTCCAGAAGGACAGAGATCTACTCAAGAGAGTCCAGCGAAGGGCTACGAGGATGACTGAGGGGCTGGAACGCCTGCCAGATGAGGAGAGGCTGAGAGACCTGGGGCTTTTTAGTCTGGAGAAGAGAAGACTTAGAGGGATCTAATTAATGTGTAGTAATATATGAGGGCTGGGTGTCAGGAAGGAAGGGGCAATCTCTTCTCACATATGCCCTGCGACAAGACACAGGGTAATGGTCACAAGCTGGAGCACAGGAAGTTCCACCTAACATGAGGAAGAACTTCTTTCCTGTAAGGGTTGCAGAGCACTGGAACAGGCTCCCCAGGGAGGCTGTGGGGTCTCCTTCCTTGGAGACTTTTAAGACCCATCTGGATGTGTTCCTGTGTGACCTGCCCTAGACTAGATGGTCCTGCTCTGGCAGGGGGGTTGGACTCAATGATCTCTGGAGGTCCCTTCCAATCCCTAACATTCTGTGATTCTGTGAACTGAATAAAGGTGTCTAACAATGCCACATGCTAAAAAAAAAAAAGTTATTAAAAAATGTTAACTTTCATTCTTACACAAATGTACTTACAGCCAGATTTAACTTCAGTGTGAACCAAAAGTTGCTCCTTGCCAAGGTACTTAGTGAAACATTTCACATGAGCTTTGCTGTGAGTGAAATTATGGATAGTCAAACTAGATACAGTCTCATTCACAATATTATAGTTTTCCTCAGCAATCATTTCATGATTCAATTTCCAGATGATGTGGCTTGCATTTCTGTGAGGTGTATAGCGTTTTCCAAGAAAACAAAATAGTTTCAGGGCAGATCCTCTTTCAATTTCAGGAGATGAAGGAAAAATGTCAGCATCTCTGATAGAGTTTTCATCTAGAAATAAGATCAAAGACATCACATAACCTAATTATTTTTCAAATACCAATGGCAAAATGATAACTTGTTGTCTGTAGACCATTTAATTGGATTTTTTTTTTAAATATGGCGTTCAAATAAAATTCTGTTAGTCACTTGAATCAGATATTGCTGTTTGAAAACTTAGTTCACATTAGTTACTCTATTACCATAGGTATTGTATAAGCATGATGTTTCTATACCTTCCCCAACATAATGCAGAAATTTGAACTGAAAAAGCTTGTTAATATGCTGAAAATGAAGAAAATTTTTTTTTAAAAAACATTTCTATATGTAAAGGGTATGTATACCATTTAGATGTTATCATTACTGATAACTCTATAAGAAAATAAACCACACTGGTAAGCTTAAAATTCACAATTAAGACGTGATCTATTTCAATATATTAGTACTTTCCCCCCTCATAGTATTTATATTCCCAGATACAGTGCAGGAATTGTACACAAAACACATGTAAAAGGAAAACACAGAAGCAGGCTGACTGAATTAATTCAGCAACAAAGTCATCAAACAGTGCAGGAATCACCCATTAGAGTCCTGCAAGGAGTTAGCTGTTTGGTTTTTTTTTTAGCTGCTTCTTATTTCTTGAAGTAAAATTTCATATATAAATCTGTCAAAGAAAATAAAAAAACCGCACACTTTTACAGACAGCATTTCTTTGCTAGAATGTGGGAATGAAATGGAATCAAATACTAACCTCTAATCCTTGTTTTCTGCTAATTCTCTCCTTTTTGGGTGTTTTAACTGCAAATTGTTTTCTATGTTTCTTTTTGTCTTTTTTGTTTCAATGTAATTTCTTCATATTTCAAAGTACTATACAAAAAAACATACTAATGACTACTCTACAGTCTGCTGCACAAATTTTAGTGTATTATCAGGTTTAAGCAGTTGTTCAAGCTTCTGTAAATGTACACACTCCTCTTCCGTGTGGCACCCAAACTATTTAAGACACAAATACCATTATATAATAAATCATTATTGTGTCTTAAGTTGTACATGACAAATTGCACTTGAACTTTCAATTACTGTCACAAAGTCATTTTAATCTGTCCTTGTGATTTCCTATTCTAACCTGCACTATTCAACTTAATAATTTCAAAAGAGGCACTGTTGTCAAATGAAACTTTTTCAATCCTCAAGCACTCATTCACTGCAGTTATACCCTTCGCGTGCCAGAAGCAGTGCCTGCATAGTGGACAAAAGGGAAACTGATACAGATGAAAAATTAGTTAGCAAAAAATAGCATCATACTCCATCCAGATCAGATTCCTCACTGCTTAGCAACTAGCCACACAAACAGGTGCTCCAGCAGAAGGAGAGAGAGATGAGAGGTGGATGGACTGTGGAACTACCTGCTTTTTCAGCTCCACATTTTTAAAAAAGAAAAAAAAATTTATAGTCACACATTGTTAGGTGACTTTTAGGAATAAAAACATAAGTAAACATTGCATTAATCTCTGAATAGCTAATATTTGACTTAAACCAGTCCAAAACCAGTGAACTGCATTTTAAGTGTTTGTGTTACATACATATCAATTTGTTCCATCAGCAGATCTCCAAAGTTACCAGCTTTTACAACCCAACAAGAACTGAACAATGATATGACTTCCAAATGTAGGTTCCACTTCTATATTCCATGCAACAGTGAAACAGTTAACAAAGCAAGTTTTTTAAAAAAATCAGTACTTTAAATACAAAAGTAAACAAACCCAGGCTATCATGATCACAACTAACACTCCACAAGAGGACATAAAGCATGTCATAAAGTAATTTATCTCTCTGTACTATATACTACTTAGTCAATCATGTGTTACCTTCTATTTTTAAAACACATCTTTTTCATTTTCAGAACTCTTCAAATTTTAATTTGGAGAAGGTCACTTCTTGGAAAACTTTCTTATGGCATGACAGGTGCTAATAATCAAGAAACATACCTGCTATAGAGCTGCGGAGCAGGACAAACATCCAAATCAAGCTGCTGAACATTTTCTTTTCATTAACTATGGGCAGGAAATGCTGTCATAAAATAAAAATAAAAACAATTTACTTGAAAACAGCCTGTAATAATTTGTAAGCATTTGCGGAATCATAGAACAGTTTGGGTTGAGAGGGACCTTAAAGGCCATCCAGTTCCAACCCCCTTGCCGTACCTTCTACCAGATCAGGTTGTGCAAAGCCCCATCCAACCTGTTCTTGAACACATTCAGTGACAGAGCATCCACAACGTTCCTGGGTAACCTGTTCCAGTGTCTTACCACCCTCATAGCAAAAAACTTCTTCCTTACATCTCATCCAATGGTACCCTCTTCCAGTTTGAACCCATTACCCCTTGTCCTATTACTACAAGCCCTTGTAAAAAGTCCCTTCCCAGCTTTCTTGTAACCCCCCTTCAGATACTAGAAGGCTCTAGTAAAGTCTCCCTTAATCCTTCTCTTCTGCAGGCTGAACATCCCCAACTCTCCCAGCCTGTTCTCACAGGAGAGGTGCTCCAGCCCTCTAATCATCTTCATGTCTCTCCCCTGGAGCCGCTTCAACAGGTCCATGCCCTTGTGTTGGGGGCTCCAGAGCTGGATGCAGTACTCCAGGTGGGGTCTCACCAGAGCAGAGTAGAGGGGGAGAATCACCTCCCTCGAGAGCTGGACGCAGTACTCCAGGTGGGGTCTTGCCAGAGCAGAGTAGAGGGGGAGAATTGCCCCTCTCGACGTGCTGGGCACACTGCTGTGGATGTAGCCCAGGATACAGCTGGCCTTCTGGACTGCACTCTCACACTCTTGGCTCACGTTGAGCTTTTTGTCAACCAGCAATAATAATGCTTGTATGAAATGCAATATAATGCTTGTAAGCATTGAATTAATAAAGCTATTCAGCACTTCTCACATGTGTTCAAGTTAAGTATTGCTTTGTCTAAGTGTTACTTCCCTAGGCACAGTCACTCAAAGCCAGTTGCTCAGGATCACATCCTGGCAGCTTCTGAAGACCTCCAAGGATAAAAAGTCCATAGCCTCTCTAGTCAACCAGCTCCAGTGCTCAGTTACCTTTACAGTGAAAAAGTGTTTCCTGATGTTCAGAGGGAACCTTCTGTGTCTCAGTTTGTGTCCACTGCCTCTTGTTCTGCCACTGGGCATCACCGGAAAGAGCCTGACTCTTTGCACTTTCCCTTCAGGTATTGATGAGATCCCCAGTAAGCCTTCTTTTCTCCAGCCTGATTAGTCCCAGCTTTCTCAGCCTTCTCCCAAATGACAGATGCTTCTGTCACTTAATTGTTGCAACTGTTCATTGGACTCTCTCCAGTGTGTCCATGTCTCTCTTGTACTGGGGAGTCCAGAACTGGACACAGTACTCCAAGGGTGGACTCACCAGTGCTGAGCAGGGGGGAGGGATCACCTCCTTTGACCTGCTAGTTACAATCCTCCTAACCCAACCCAGAATACCAAAAGCTTCCTTTGGTGAAGGGCACACTGCTGGCTCACGTTCTACCTGGCGTCTACCAGGAGCCCCAGGGCCATTTCTGCTAAGCTGCCTTCCAGCTGGTCAGCTTCCTGTCTGTACTGGTGTCTGGGGTTGCTCCTCCACAGAGGCAGGATTTGGTACTTCTCCTTGTTGAACTCATGAGGTTCCTGTCAGCCCAATTAGCAACCAGTGATTTGACATGCCAGCTGCTAGTTCCTACATGTCAGAGACCCAGATAGTGACTCAGCAGGTTACAACTCTGGCTCAAGTCCTGCGTGGTTGTACTATGCTGAGATATGACTAAATAGCTCTTTGGCTGTTTACTTAAGAGCTTACACAGGTAAAACAGATGAAAAATACCATTCCTGAATGACAAAATTACATGGCAAATTCAGAAGTGCTTTACTTAAAAGCTACCTACAAAAGCTCAATTCTGATGACTAAACAAACAGCATGCACAGAACTGTCATCTTCAACCATTAAAAAAACTGATTTACCCAAGCCAGATTTCTTGCAAGAAGGGGAAATCTCATGAAAGACTCATTAAATGAACGAAAAAAAATAAATATTGTGTAACTTAGTTGATGAAACAAGGCTTTCTCAATACCAAAACCTCCAAGGTTTCCATTTTCATCTTGAAATTGATGTTGCTCTGGAAGAGCTGTGGTTTAAAAATTTAAACAAGTCAGGGGAATCAATTACCCAAAGTCCCTTTTCCCCATCGTCTATTTAGGACTATTTCTTAATCACCCTTCTCCGCCATTTTGGGACAGGAAACCATTCTGCATTCAGATCCAGGTCTCAGATTGCTACCTACACAGACACACACACTTCTGTCTGCAGCAGAGCTGTTACACCACGGATGAATACAGCAGTATGCCTTTAGCCATGGCAATGTTATGCACAGGTGCCATTTGAAACGTTGTAACCATCAGTTTTCAGGACTCAAAGATTCAAATCCATCAGCGTTTATTCAAATCCTAGAGGGCAAGAGGACATTTCAGGTGAATAATCCAAATATGAACGTCAGTCCCCTTCCTAAATTAACAAGGTGTGTGAGCATCAGCCTCCAGGATCGGTCAGGATTCCACCAAGGGTGAGTACCAGTGAGCATCAGAAGAGAAGAATGGAGGTTCTCTACATAGATCAAAAAAAGAGAATGATATAATGGAGGAAGCAGTAAATGTGAGGGACAGCTTTGGCTTTTTCCAACTTTCTAATCGCAAAAAAATCATACACTGACAAGGTCATCCTTGGGAAAAATTACTGACTGTAGTGAAAGATCCTGAGCACACTGGTTTCATAACCTACAGTCTAAATAAGAATTAAAATTTTAACATTTAAATAGAACTTGATTTAAACAGGATGTAGGTATGTTTTCTTTTGAAAAACAAACCTGTTTACATTTGAAATTATGATAGCCCATCTTAAAACATAATGCTATCATAATCTAATAAACTCACTTAAACTCAATAAATGCATATTTGTTGAGAAAATAAAAGCCCCTAAGCTTATGGACACATCTGAAGAAACAGCTTGGAGCAGAGTCCCTTGAAATGCTGTACCAACTTCTGACAGCAGGAACTTGTTCTAAATGCCATGGCAGGCAAAAAAAAAAAAAAACAAAAAAAAAAACCACACACCAAAACCAGAAACAAATGCTCTATTTATTTATCAAGTTCAATGACTTGTTAACTTAAAAGCAGCAAATCAGCTGGGAACTGAAAAAGCAGGAAAGCTGTTTTCCTCTTTCAGTCTCTAAATAAATTAAAAAAAAAAAAAACACGTAGGAAAGGATAAGATACTTTTGTTCTAAAATCCTGAAGGACACAGTAGAAGGAAAACGGGACACACACAAAAGGTCGGTTCAGTTAATAACTTCTGATAACAGTGATTTTGTTTAATATACCCTAAAGTTACAGATGCAAAATGAATTTTGATAAACCCTTTCTTTTGTTACAGATCAGTATTTAACTGATCTGTAATTAATTAACCGAAAATTAATGCATGTTAATACAGAATTCTATAAGTTGGAAATTAAATAGAATTTTTACCAAAATGCAGCTTGATACTGATACCTAAAGATAATTAATCCCTATCTACTTAATGTAATATAGTTATTTAATTTATTCCCTTAACACACATAACAAACCTTTAAATATATTTCAAGGTCCAAAATGCTTAGCTAGATGAAAAAGCTACAAAACAAATATTTGTTTTCTAATTAATATATTATACCCTATAATAAAAACTTAATTTTTAGGGAAAAAAAAGCTTAAAGCTACAAACAACAGCAGGATTTGATTTCTTTTTACATATCAGTTACTTCTGTCACTTTAACTACTGATTATATCCAGTTTGATAATGCTCACTAAAAGAAAGTCCCGGCCATCAATATCACTAGGTCTAAACGTTGGTGATACTACCAGAGAGTATTGCAGCTCTCAGAGTGGCACTGTCACTCCTTGTTCTTTTCTCACAAAAAAAAAAAAAAAAAAGCAACAACAACAACAACGACCAACAGTCAAGCTAGGGTTCAAACAGGCTTTGTGTATAGCCCTGGTCTTGGAGCATTCTTCTTAAACTCAGTTTTTGAGGGGCTATAAAGTCTGTTTTGGTGAAAAGCATCTACTTTGAGAGACAATGTTGTGTCAGACATCTTCAGTTAGTGAGACATTACTAGATTGGAAGGTTGGCTCTGTGCCCTTTTCCTTAACGGAGTCACTCAAAGGAAGGTGGAGAACAAGACACCTCTGCCATGGTAAGCAATCAGGTGAGAAAAATGCTCAGGGCAGGAGGAGACTTGCACTGAGGATGAAAGAAATTTAGAATCCTCATTGAGAGAGGGTGGTCAGATCCAAGTCTCTTACAGCTGGCAGGTTTGTGTGGTTTTAGCTGAAGTTTGTACAAAATAGACACCTGTCAGAGAATCAGAAGGAAGATCTTCTGTACTATTTCAGAGCAGTAGCTCATCTTTTCCAGCTTTGCCTCTTAAACCAAGACCAATCCCAGATGTTCCAGCATAAAATACACATCCATGTATGGAATTTTAGCAAGCTGTCTTTCAAGAAAGCAAATAAAAACTTCCCTGGACTGTTCCGGGCATCAGCTAGAGCCCCAAAATGCAGGATAAAATTAGAATCCCTGTCCTGCTGCAGTCCTTCAAGTGTTACAAGAACACAGAGAACAGTGCAGGTTCTAAAAAAGAGAGTTAATCATACATTCTAGAAAAGCATTATCAACTCTGACTCATTGCACACTCAGCTAATGATTTTGTGCTTATACCATTATGGCACCACTTATTCTTGTTTTTAAGAGTTAATTTGGAATATAGAGAATACCTATACACCATTTCGCCTCATATCTTCTTCACAGTGATCAAAACACTTGCTTACGTTTCAACTATCAAATATCCCTCTTCATATTCATCTCAACCTTATATAAACAGTATATATTAAGTCATCTTTACAACGTTTGTTTTCCACTTCCTTTGGTTATTTTTTTTAATATTTTCTAGTACTTCACACCCTTCCTGAAGTGTAGACGCAATATCTAAACAGCCTGAGCTAGATTTCGAGGAGTGAGCTACAGCCTCCACTGCACTAATGGCCTGAACACGTAACATAGCAGGGAAGAGTCTGGGCAGCTAAACTTCACCTGTTCCTTACCACCTCCCGCTGCTGGATGCTAAACACCCCAGGTACCTTGCCATAGGAACACAGGGTCACTACCAGACACTCACCTGCTACTCCTGTACTTCTAAGCAGAACGTTAGCCTTTTGTTCCCCAAATGGAGCACAAAGTCATCTAAAACAGTCTTTAAGTTGCTACTTTCCAAGAGTTTTTTGTTCTGTTCAGCATCATTTGTAGTCTTTGATCCCAAATATATTTGTCTTGGTGTTGACCTGCATAAGACAATTGCCACATCACTCTGCTAATTCAGATCATCTCATAAAGGTTATATATCCTGGTTTTATTTTGTTTACTACCTATGCTGTAAACTTTATTAACAATATTTTTATATCTTAGTTCAAGACTGTTAGCTGAAACACGTCACGGTAGTGTGAAACCAGGCTCCGTGGGAACTTCCATGAACACAGCAGGGCATTTTCTAATTGAAAAGTTTCCATACAAGCACCAAATAATGCAAAAACTTACCAGACACACATGATCATCATAGAAAAATAAAGATCTTTAACACTCAATACTGCAATCTCTATAAATCCAAAGTTTTTTATTTTCCGCCTCATTTTATCCCTTTTGAGACCCATTTCATCACTGATTAGCCTCTGACAAATTTGATCAGATCATTTTGTTCTTTTGCCGAATCCATGAAGCTTTCCTCAGGCATGTAAATATACTCTTGCTCATTGTCTGAATTCACAGACAGAAGATAAGGTGATACAGATAGACACAACGAAACATAATAAAGATAACACAAAATAAACATAACACAAGATTACTTCTTCCTGGAAGGTAGAAACTGTGCAATCATAAAAGCAGCATGGGGCCAGCATATTTAAATCTGATATATCACTCTGAGAAAATCTGAGTGAATACAAACAATTTGCACGGCCAACAATTAGGAAAGAGTTTTTACTGCCTTTGGTGAATGCGTATCTGGCAAACAGACCAAGAACTAACTCTTAAACGATGCACACACAAAAACCACTGACAAGCACCGCGATCATACTCTTCCCAAAGAGAGACAAACACAGTCAGCAAAATCGGGAGTTTGAACTCTTACGGTCCCACAGACTGGAAAGAAGCTGTCAGCAGCTGCTCGGCGCGGCGGGACCCAACAGCACGCGGTGCCTCCCTGCCCCCGCAGAGGTGTGCGGGCGAGCACGCATCGCCGCTGCTGGCAGAGTCACTCCCGCAGCACCCCGGGGGAGAATTCCAGAGTTTCCCGTGTTCCGCATTAACAAAAATCAGCAGAGGGCCCCCTGCTAAGAAAGACGTTTCGCTTACCGCAGCTGCAGGACGGGCCTTTCGCTCAACAGGGACGCTCGCCTCCCGGCGCCTGCGGAGGGGTGTTACAAAATCGGAAATTACACGGCTCGGCACCGGCAACGCTTCTTCTGGTA
>NW_008626357.1:0-2914 GCF_000691845.1 Merops nubicus
GGGCAGGATTGGTGCTTTGCTGGACTTTTTGTCTTTTTTTTGGGGAAGATTTCTCTAGCAAAGCCCGGGTTTGATGGGGACTGTGTCCTGCCCGGGCACCCCATCAAACCCGGGCTTTGCTAAACTCAGGATTTGTCCTAAATCCTCCCAAATTCTCCCCGTGCACCCCAATCCTGAGTGCCCCCCCCCTCCAAGACTCCCAGGGCTGGGCTGTGATTTCCATCCCTTTTTCTCCATCCTTTTTTTTGGGGAGGGGGTGAGCGGGAGCAGGACCCAGCTTTGCACCCTGGGGTGTTGCTGGAGGAAGGTTTTATTAATTAGTAGGATAATGGATGAGGATAACTCGTTATTTAGGGGCTTATGCAGAGGGATTGGAGGATGGAGAGCCTGGGAAAGGAGCATCTTGAAAGCTCCTGCTGGAGGATGTTGCTTTTTGGGTTGGGTTTTTTTTTTTGGTAGCCGTTTCCTGGCTGTGGAAAAAGATCCATTTTTAGCCAAAACCCCCCTCCAAAAAAAACCCTAAGGAAAGGAAAAGGATGAGAAGCTCTGAGCCAACTTTTCCTGTGCTGGCGCCCAGACTCTGGGATCTCTCCTCTCATCATCCCAGGTTGGGTGCTGGGCTCCACCCAGCTCCCATCAGGCCAAATCCTGATATCCTGGAAGCTCAGGGGGAGGGGGGTTGGGAATTCCAGGGCTCTGCATCCCCTCGGGATGAGGCGTGAGCAGGAGCTGGACCTGGCCCCCACAGGCTGAGGCTGTTGGACATCCCTGGGGCTTGGTGACCGTGGTGGCCCCCGAGGGACCGTGGCTGGGTGGTGGCATCTCGACCACCCCCCAGCCCCAGCCCCAGCCCAGCTCCAGGCTGGGGGGGTCGAGCAGAGACTCTTTAAAATCCCAAAATTGAGCCAGCAGCTTGTGAGCAGTCCATGGGCTGGACCCACAGCCTGGGCACCTATAGATTGTATTGATCTGTACCTCCATGATCAATATATAGCTCCAAATATCTATTTATTCCTCTCTGCATCTGTCTCCCCCCCTCCCTCTCTCTATAACTATTTCTGTATCTCTCTATATCCTTCTCTACATCTCTCTCTCTCTCTCTCTTTCTATAACTCTTTCTCCCTCTATAGATCTATAGAACATCTGAAACAGGAAAATGTGATCTAGAAAATGCTAAAATAAATAATAAAATGAATTTTTTGGGTGCCCAGCTTGGGCTCCTGCCCTGCCCTGTGAGCCAGACCCACAGCCTGGGGTAGCTACAGAGGCATCTACCTCCACCTCTGTAGATCCCTGTATTCCTTTATGTCCCTCTCTGTACCTCTGTAGCTCTCTGTGGCACTATCTATATATCTATAGCACTATCCATATATCTATAGCACTATCCATATATCTACAGCACTATCTATAGATCTATAGCACTATCCATATATCTATAGCACTATCCATATATCTACAGCACTATCCATATATCTATAGCACTATCTCTATATATCCCCCTCTCTCTAGCTTTCTATATATCTGTGTCCCCTCTCTATGCCCCCCAAGACATCTTTTTATAACCTCTCTCTCTCTCTCTAAAATCTGAACTAGGAAAAGCTTAATGTAGAAATGCTAAAAAACCCCAAAAGTGAGTTTTTTGAGTGAGCACCTTGGGCTGGCCCCACGGCCTGGGGTGCCTATAGATGCATCTGTATATACACCTCTGTGTATTGATAGAGGCCTCTCTCTGTATCCTCTGTGTAGCTCTTTATATCTCTCTATATCTCCCTCTATATCACTCTCTATATCCTTATATATCACTCTGTATATCCCTGTATCCCCCCTGTATCCTTTATATAGCTCTTTATATCTCTCTATATCCCCCTCTATATCCCTATATGTCACACTATATCCTTTTATATCACTGTATATCCCTGTATCCCCCCTGTATCCTTTATATAGCTCTTTATATCTCTCTATATGTCACTCTATATCCCTATATATCACTCTGTATATCCCTGTATCCTTTATACAGCTCTTTATCTCTCTGTCCCTCTGTATATCCCTATATAATTCTCTGTATATATCTGCATGTCCCTGTATCCTCCTCTAGACCTCTAGATCTGTACATATCTCTGTTTAGCTCTTCCTACATCTCTCTATCCCTCTGGATAAACCTATAGATCACTGTATGTATCTATATATTCCTGTATCCCTCTCTAGACCCCTATATCCTCCCTCTATCTCTAGCTCTTTATCTTCTTATATATTACATTAGATAAATCTTTTCATCTGTCTGTATATACCTGTATCTCTCAGTATGGATCTATATGTCCCTATGTGCCTTTCTATACCTCTAGATCCTCCTGTAAATACCTTTATATAGGTCTTTATATAGCTGTATGGCTCTACATCCCTCTGTATACACCTATATAACCCTGTATCCCCCTCTAGACCTCTCGATCCCCCTCTAGACCTCTAGATCCTTTTCTATACCTCTAGATCCCCCTCTATACCTCTAGATCCCCCTCTAGACCTCTAGATCCTTTTCTAGACCTCTAGATCCTTTTCTAGACCTCTAGATCCTTTTCTAGACCTCTAGATCCTTTTCTAGACCTCTAGATCCTTTTCTAGACCTCTAGATCCTTTTCTAGACCTCTAGATCCTTTTCTAGACCTCTAGATCCTTTTCTAGACCTCTAGATCCTTTTCTAGACCTCTAGATCCTTTTCTAGACCTCTAGATCCTTTTCTAGACCTCTAGATCCTTTTCTAGACCTCTAGATCCTTTTCTAGACCTCTAGATATCCCCCCGCCTGTCTCTCTGCCCCTCTGTGGAGCCCTGTACATCACTCTGCAGGTCTCTGTATCCCCCACATCCCCATCTCTAGATCTCTTCCTTTTTCTATAGCTTTCTGTAGCTCTTTGTGTCTC
>NW_008626358.1:0-13776 GCF_000691845.1 Merops nubicus
CCCAAGATTTAGGTTCTAAAAAGGCTAGGATAGAAACACCAAGAAAAATAAATATTTTACAAACACAGTAACCGAAAACCTAAACAGGAACCCAGCGCTTCTCCCTGCCCAGTGCACGCTACTGGATCCCAGCGAGCTGTGCGTATATATCACAGCTGTGGCACTGACACTCTCTCCTCACAAAGGAATGCTATGTGGCTGCAGAGCAACATCGGGCAACTTTTGGGTAGTTTGGGGAACAAGGCACACTTATCTCGGGATGCTGGACAGCTTGTGGGCTGGTAACATCAGGCTGCTCCCCGCTGTGCTGCCTTGGCACAGCTCGGGGAATCCAAACCTGTCTCCTCCCTGCCCCTGGACCTGCCCAAGCTGCAGGTCCGAAGCGCAGTGGGTGAATTCAGTGCTGCTTGGAAGGGCAGGGCAGGATGAGAGCCCAGCTCCTGCAGGGAGCAACGGGACACCCAGTCCTGGGAGCTGGGCTGGGGGAGCGTGCAGGGCTCTGGGAGCCTCTCTACGCCTTGACTCTGCAGACCCCTCTGTCCCCTGTGCTGGCCCAAGGACACGTGCTGGTGCCCGGCAGCATCTCCTGTGTGCGGCTGGCCTGTGCTCTGCTGTCCCAGCAGAAGCAGCGTGGTCTCTCCAGGGCCTGAGCCATCAATATCCCATTTCATATGACTGCCACCAGCCATGCCCACTCCCCTCTCTCCTCAGGAAGCCACTGAGCTCTTTAGGTCAGCAGTTTTTCTGGCTCCTATTTGCAGTCTCTGCAGACCCAAGAAGATCTTGTCTTTTTGACTCGTTATTCAGGGGCCCTTTGGGGGCATGTTAGGTGCCTCTCAGAGACACACATCCCTTTCTGAGAGAGAAGGAGGAGGGCAGATAATAGTCCCAAACCAAAGAGGAACAAGACATTATAGCACATGGTGCTGTGGTCACCTGGGAACCAGCTGTGAAGGGCGACCACCAGCACACAACCCTGCCTGGTCACACCCAACCGCTCCCTGTGCAGAGCAGTGGAGGAATGAGTGAGCACGAGATGCTTTACCGGCCCCTCAGCCCTAGAGACAGGATGGGACTGACCCTCAGGACCCTCCTCGTGCCCCCTTGCAGCCTGGCACCCGTGCAGCAGGGGTCTGGGCTCAGGCTAGCTCCCTCGGGCTGCCCGTGGGGAGAGGTGTGTGCAGGCTGCAGCACCACGTCTGGGTGCTCCAGCTTTGGTGGTGGTGGTGGTGTTGTTTCTAATCTGGGTATTGTTCTGGATCTGCGTCAGAGCCAGCAGGTTGGAGGAACGTGCCTGGCTCTTCCAGCAAAACGTGTCGAGGTTGGAAATGCTCCCCAGGGAGATGGCGCTGCCTCCAGCACAGCCCCCTGCCCACAGCAGCGCCCGCTGGGGTGGCAGGGGGGGGGATGGGCAGCCAGCGGCCAGCCTCCAGCCTTCAGCAGTTTTTATTCACTCATCACTTTGAGCCCCCAAAGCAAGGCTGTGGTGTAAGACCCCCGAGAAGGAGCAGAGCAGGGGGAAGGGGCTCACAGAGCCAGGGGACTTGGTCCTGCACTGCCACGCTGTGCTGGGCTCCAGCTACCCCACGTGAGAGGAGCTCAACCTACCCCTGGGCACAAGGGACCCCGCAGCATCCTCCCCTCTGATCCAGAGGGAGCTGCCAAAGAACCAGGCACCCCTGGAAGCCCAGAGGGCCCGGCCCAGGGAGCCTGGAGCATCCCACGTGCCTCAGTCCCAGCAATGTAGAATCCAACACCCCTCAACCCAAGAGGAACGGGCAGAGCGATGTACCCTCGGTGCAGCCCACGGGAAGGACCCGGGGCTGGGACTCAGTCATGGCCACCTCCTTGTCACTCAAACCATGCTCACCTTCTCCCTTCCCCTCCTTGCCACGCTCCTTGGTCCCGAGGGGCTGCTCTGGCCTCCTCCCCACCTGCACGGAGAGACCCCTTCTCATCCGCCCTGCTGGGCACTCGCAGGAACCTTTCTGGGCAGCCTTTGCATGCCTCAAGGAATTGAAAAAAAAACCTGCCAGGATCTCACTGAAAGCAACCAACTGTTCTCCTCGCATGTAAATGTAGCTGCTCTTTTGATTTTAAATGGCTTTAACGCTGAGTTCATCTGCTAATTCCCCTCCTGCCCCATGTGTATTGTATATTAGGAGAAATGTTGTTCTGTATCATGAGCAGTTTATTTTATCGAGTTTAAGAGAAAATCCCATACTGAGATGCTGCAGATAAATATTCATTGTCACATCTGTTTTGGTTTAAGATTGTTGCCTAAAATGTTAAAAATACAAACATATTTGGCGGGGGAGAGGCTGGGGTGGGAGGGCTGGTGTGGGCTGCTGAGGTCTGGGCCTTCAGTGCAGCTCATCAAACGTTTTATCGCCAGCAGGGAGAGGAATCACAATGAGGGGACACCTCACTCGAGGGGAGGAAAAAGGGCACAACGCCCCTGACAAGACCTAGACAACCCCAAAGTTGAGGCCCTGCTCGTGAGTGGAGCTGTCCTTGGCAGGAGCATCCCCTGGGCTGTGGGGCTGGGGCACTGCCTGGGCATCGCTGGTGATACAGGAGGATTCCCCTTCTCAGAACATCCTCGAGGACCCCTTGCAGCTCCTTACCACCCAGCAACGAGGAGAAGATTCCCAACGGTAGGGTGGGGATGTTTTCCTGGTCTCTGCTGCAGTAAGGGGTGCTGTGCTGTGCTGTGCCATGAGCTGGCAGCTCCCGTGGGTGCTGCGGGAACCTGGCAGCTCTGCAGGGGCTTGGCTGGGGGATGTGGCAAGCGCCTGGACCTTGCCCACTGGTTTCCAGCCCAGCTCTGCCCGGCAGCTGCACGGTGGCCTCTGCATGGAAGCAGTGCCATCCACGGCTGACAGATGCCCTCATGATAAATGAGTGTCCCGGGTGACTGGCACCAACCTCACTCCACTGGTAGGGTTTCCAGCAGGGAGGCCAAGAGCTGAAGGGGCCCCTCCTGCTCCGGGAAGGTTTGTCCAAGGCAGGCGTGAGGCGGGCAGCGATGGGGCAGCGTGGGACAATGGCAGGGACTGGGTTTGGCACAGTCTGCGCTGTCCTCGCCCTGGAGACAAGCAGAGCCCTTCCCTCCCTGGGTCTGCCAGTCCATTACCTCTGCTCAGCACTAAAATTTTGTTTTACATTTAAATAAAATAAACTAAACTCGCTTGACCTTATTTTTTTTTTCTTTTAAAGCTTTTGCAGCTCCACCGAATGCAGCCAGTGAATATGGGAAGGCATAATAATAAGGATAATGCTTTCCACTTACTGAGCACTTTATATTCTCCAAGCACTGTACAAACATTAACTAATTAAACAGAGCAAAGAAGCAGCCCTCTGCTCTGTCCTAGTGCTGGGAAATGGAAACAAGGAAACTCTGAACCAATATGTCAATAACATCAAAGTCCCATTGTCCTGGCCTTGGCTTTGTTGCAAAGGAATCCGAAATTGTCTCAGAGTTTCCAACATGGCTTCAGGCTCTTCACACTTGGGAAACAAGTGTGAAAAAAACGCTTGGGAGCCAGCAGACAAACCCTGATCAAAGTTGGCAGAAGTGGCCGCGGAGACCCCGGGACCGCAGCCTCCCGCTTTGATGCCGCCTCATGTGGGAGCCAGCCCGGCGGCTCTCGCACACAAGCCCCAGAGCCCTTTCCGAGGGCTGGCATCTTCCTCGGGGCCCTCGTGAGCATCGGGGGGATGTTTCCTATTAAGGATTCACACTCTGGTTGAGTTACATTCCTAATTGTGGAGACTTTAACGGCCCTAATAGGAAACACGCCCGCGGCGGAGTCCCTGTGAGTCATTCTCCCACCGGAGCGTCCTCGGGCCGGCTGCCACATGGCAGGGATGTGCTCTGCACCCCGGGGTGGGCGTGGGACCAGGGCCCCTTGGGGACCTACATGGCCAACCTCTGCCACTCCAGCTGCAAGGTGGGTGCCTTGCTGGAATGTGGCCTCCAAGGAGACCCACTGTTGGCCATGCCAATCCCGCAGCAGCATGTGCATCTCTGGAGGAGGCAGGAGGGGGTGTGGATCTGAGCCTGGCACTCAGTGGCACTGGGGATTGACCTTGGACATGTTCTCCAGACCTTTGGTTTGGGTTGTCTGCCCAAGAGGCCTGGCACATAGCTGCTCTCTGCCTGTCTGCTGGGAGAAGAGAGTTAATAAATGGGGCTATAGAGGTTCTGGCCAGGTACAAGAAGTCCCACCCCAGCCTGTGCCCAGGAAGGAGAGCGCCTCAGTCCCACCTCCTGCAGCAGCTTGGGAATCTGGGCTCTCACCCCCGAGGGCAGTCGCCCTTTGTTTAGCAAACTGGGGTGACCTTTGGGTGAGGTCCCTTCGTGCCAGTGCTCAGGTGGCCCATTCATCATCACAACAACCCGCACGGCTCCAGGAAAAGGTCACCTGAGCTGTACCAGCCTTTCCCTTTCACATTTATGCTCATGCCAAATTAATTCTTTATCATAAACCTAAATGCATCCACTGTAATTATTTGATGCTTTCTGAATCAGCCCAGTTTAAGATACCTCCCTTTCCTCCTTCCCATCATTCTGAGAGACACCAAAGAGAAAACATTAACCCGTGCATTTTAGGACAAATTCCTTAATTCCAGCGATGTTCTAGCTGAAACTCAGTGCATTTTTCTGTGTCTGCTTGACAGCAATACCTGGTGATGTCAGAGGAGCCTCTAGGGCCCTCAGCTCTCATTACCAGCCTGTCTAATTAAGGAGAGATGCTGTTGCTGACTGCGTTTGGTGAGCGACGTCGGGGATGCAACAACTGCCAATCTCCATCACACAACAGAAAGCACCCAGGTCTGTGCTTTTAGGGTCTGAATCTACAGAGCAGAGGTGGCCAGCAGCCCTGATACGCTTCCAGCCCTGTTCCAGGCCAGGAGATGCCAGCTTCAGCAGCAGAAGGAACATCTCTGAGCCCCCAAAAGGGTGCAGGGCTCGGGGGAGCCTGGAGCCTTATCTTATCTAAGCAGACTTGCTCCAGTTGCTAATAATTAGCAAGGAGCTGGGTGATAATTAAGGCAAAATGAGACATCCCCCATCCCTCCCACCCCGGATGGAGGTTTGGGTTGTGAAAACAAGGTCCTTAAGGTTCCCATTAGGATGGCTCTCGGCCCTGCACCCCCTGCTATCTGCTGGCACTTTCACCGAGGCTCCTCCGTGGCCCCTCTCCCGGGGGCAGCCTTTCCCAGGGCACTTTCTCCCAGGTTGGGGATGTTTGGCTTGGGGTTGTAGCATGGGGGGGGGAAGAGGGAACTCTTGTTTTTATTCTTCTACAGTGGGAATGTTTTTCCTCCTGTTATTCATCAAATTCTGCTGGAATTTAATACTCACCAGCTCTAAATAGCCTATTGCACTAACAGTGATTGATGGTTTCCAACGAGTCCATAAATGCTGCCCCTCCTCATCCCTGCACTTTCTCTCCCTTCTCTCCCTATCACTCCATCTCTCCTCTCCTCCCTTTCTCTCTCCCCCTCTCCCAGGCTAGAGAAAAGCTGATTGTGCTGTTTTAAAGTGGATTGATTTGTTTTCTGTTTTGGCTGTGTTTTGGGATAGGAAGACATCAGGGGTTTTTGAAAGAGCAGTGAAATGCCATGGCCAATGAAGCCTGACTGGAAATTCCTCAGGTTATTATCTCTCAGATTAGGGAAATCTTGCTGAAATTCTGTACAGAGAGACTTCAGGAGAAGAAAATGGCAAAGCTCAGCAGCAGCTACCCTGTTCTCCCAGCACAGGGGTGCCTGTCTGGAGTGGGTGTCTCTGCCCACAGGAGGGGAATGAGTTTTTGGAGCAGAGTGGGCAAGCAGACAGCCTGGTCCTGGGGTGGAGGGGATGGACACAGGGCTCACAGCTCTGAGGACACGATGTGAGCTTCACCCAAGGCTGGAGCAGGCGTGGAGCAGCCTGGGACACAACACTAAGGGTGGCCACATACCCAGGGACACTTGGTTAGTAGCAGAAATTGCTCAGCTCTTGTCTGGATGAACAACTTCTACTTTGAAGGCACAAATCTCCAGACATGGTGACTCTGTGGGTCAGTGGTCCTAGGGAACAAGGTTTGAGACTGAATGGAGTAAGGTGAAGCCTGGGGGAAGTCACCCTTTGGCATCTGCATGTCAAGATGAGGGAACAAAGCCTTGAGCAAAGCCTGCTGGCAGGGAGGGCACTGCAGGGTGCTGGGAAGCAGCTGGTGATGGTGGTGGTGGGTGTGCAAGCCGGCCACCTGCCCACACGTGGTAGCCACGGGGTGACAAAGCTCCCCCTGAAACGCAGCTGCCCCCTCCTTGCAGAGCCTCAGAGCAGCAGGATGGCCAGAGCTGCTCCTTGGGGGCTTGAGAAATCCTGGCTGTGCTCTGGACCTTCCCACAAGACACAATGACTTATCTCTTCTGCTGACTCCCCCAGGCAAAGTGTGCTTCTACCTGGTGGGGGCTGCCCTTCCCCTGGTGAGCCAGAGGAGCTCGGAGGAGCCCGGCTATCCTGTTCGAATTAAGCTACCTGAGATAAAATCTGAGGAGCTCTTAGAGGGAAACAACTTAAAGAGATGTAAAATGGTAACTTGATTTACTCATTTGTTACTGAACGTTTGATTCCTCCCAGAACCGCCACCCAGCCAGCTGGGTTATGTGTCAAAGGGAAAAAAAAAATCCAATACAGGCAGATCCCTTATCAGATTCGCTGCATTAAAAGGATTTGGGGAATGCTAATGCAGACACAGGGAGTGGGAGACGGGGCTGGCTGGCTACGGGTGGCCGAGCACAATGAGCACCTTGGCTAACCCCTGCTCCCGGGAGGCATCGTGGGGCCCCGGCTCCTGTTCCCCCCCCTGGGATGTGGTACTGGGCTCTTCTCACAAGGCAAACGCTGAGTGAGGGTGAGCTCCACCACATGCCAAAGGTGAGCTCCCAGCCTCCACAAAGGACTTTTCTGGCCCAGATTTGCCGGCCAATGTCAGTTATCTTTTGGTGCGTGGGTTAGGGGTGGCTGTCTGAGCCTGCAGCACGTGCCTTTCCGAGCACGGATTCAGGCAGAACCACCCCAATGGTTCCTGAGGCACGGGGCTGGGAGTGCTGTCCCCAGACTGACTGAGGAGACCCAGCCCGAGGCAGGTCTCAGCACCGCTCCCCAAGCAGCCCTGGTGCTGTGCAGATGGAGCCAGGCCAGACCCACACATCCAGGGTGGGGATTCGAGTTCCCTTGGGGCAGGACACGCAGGGATCAGGACCCGACTCACGCCAATGGCTGGGAGGAACGTTTCAGCAAATTCCCAAATGTGATTTGTTTCCCAAACAGCCGCTCGGGAGAGGGCAGGGTTAGGACAGCAGGAAGCACGCTCTGCTCGCCCCCTTTGGCAGCTGCAGTTTTGCTCCAGTTAGGGATCCACAGCCTGGGGAGCGTGCTCCAGTCACCCCCATCCAGGGGCTGCAGTCTGGGGAACCGGAGACCCTCCGCGGTTCAACCTGCGCCGAGGGGCGGGGAGAGCCCTTTCTGTGTGTCCGACCGGTGGAGGGCAGATTAGGAAGGCCCTGCTGCATTAGGCTGTGAATATATTTAGCTCCTCAATGTGATATAGATTAAGAGCAGCGGGACGCCTGGCAGTCACACTCCAGAGGGCTGGGAGGGAGCGTTTCCACTGCGCTGAGCTGACACTCGCTTTGCACGCACCTGTTTGACGGGCGCCTCGGCCCCGCACCAGCCCCACCCCGGGGCTGCAGCCCCCCTTCCCCAGGGCTGCTTCACACCTTCTGGCCTTGGGCAGGAGCCTTCCAGTCTGAGCTGCTGCAGAGCAGCTTCTGCCCGCGTCAGACTGGAGCTGTGATGGCTTGAAGGAGCTCTTTGCCCTAAAGAGCCCTCTCTTAGGGTTCTTTATTGTCTTTGCTATGCGATTCTGGTCCCTCCAGCAGGTCCGTGGGGTGGGGCAGCCCCTCTCCAGCCCCACTGGAGCCAGCCCTGGGGCTGAATCCACATTTCAGGGCATGTTACCCTGTTGTTGCCCTCATGCTCGGTTCTGTTCCCCTCCTGTGGTGCTCAGAGCAAAGACTATTCACCCCAGGATAGTTCCCCTGCCTGCTGTGTGACAGCACCAGAGCCAGCAATCCCTACGCAGGCACGTGTGGCTCATTTACAAAGCAGATGGAAATACAAGTGGCCCCATTCTCCCCCCTTGCTCACAGGGTGGATGTGCCATGCTCCCATATCTTCAGCGAGATGCTCATGGGTGCAGCCAGCAGCACCAGGTTAGATCAAATTTGTGTTTTTTCTGTACTGGGAGAAAACCCCGTTTTCCCCACATTTGCAGCTGAGGCTTTTCAAGAAGTCCTCTCTGCTGGACCCCAGAACCAGAGAACCCCAGAGCGATCCTCTCCTGCCCGACCGGAGCCCTTCCCAGCACCGTGCCCTTTCAGGATAATCCTTTATTACTTAGGCTGGAAATTCCTGAGAGCTGGAGAACTCGTCTGATTATTTGCAGGCACGCGGCCATTCTAGGGCCTATATGATTTTAATAACCACCCCAGTGCTGAGGCATGTGGCTTTAACAGCCCTCGGCAGCCCATCGTTCCACAGGGGTAACAGAAAACTTTGGAGGCATTGACAAAACCCAAGCTTGCACTCAGCAAAATGAAGAGCAAAATAAAAAATCCCCCTTCCAAAACCTGTTTCAAGTCAACCAAAATGTTTTGTTCAGTCGTAAAACAAACAGCCCATTTGCTGTCGTGAGCTTTCCTCTTTTAAGCTTCTTAAGTGGGTTTGAATTAAACATAGGCAAATTTTATCTGAAAACATCATTTTAGGGCAAAACAAAAAAACTCCAGAAAGCCTCCCTGGAAAACGATCGTAACAGAATGTTTCAACCTCGGTGATTTTATCGGTTGGTTTTTTGGCCTTTTTGGGGGGTACAACATCATTGCTGTTTAGTGCACGGTCTCGGTTGACCTGCAACTGCACCTTTTGGCAAGCAAATTGCTGCTTAAAAAAGTTTCACCCAGCGTTGCAGCCACGTCTCTATTTGATGGGTGCTAGCAGGGACTGTGCCCGCTGGCCCAGCCGCCGGCTCCTTTTAAGCCCCGGGCTGCTGCCCGTCGGTGAGCGACGCCACGTCAAGCACACAGAAAAGCCAGAATTTCTGGTTTCCATAAAGGAATATGGAGAATATTATCCAGTGAGATTTGAAACTTAGGTGGGAAAGTTGCCAGCGTGCAGCGTTTTCAAAGAAACTCCTGTATCTCATATTGCTGAAAACTGGGAAGTCCCGTGGGCTTAGGGAAGGGGAGCTGGGAGGGGTGGGGGGTCCCCATAATGGACGTGGGGAGAGAGGCAAAGCCGGGGGAAACTTTCTGAAGGGTTTCTTTTATATTAGAATAAGTCATAATTAATGCTATCAAGTGGCGGAAAGGCAGCTTTGGGTAACGTGAGAAGAGCCTTATCTCTCCCCGTGTCCTGTGGCCCGTCTGCAGCTCTGGGCCTGGGGATAAGCAGGATACAGGAAAAAAAGTGTCAGGAATGGGATGGTGTGGAGGGATTAGGGTGCTGCTCCTGCCCCCTCCCACTGCCGAGGCGCCCGGCTCTGGTCCCACTGAGCTCAGGGTACAGGGGTGAGCCAGTCCTGAGCTGGACAGGGGGGAAATGAATCCCCACGGATCAATTTTCAGCCAGATTGGTATCTGGGTTGGGCTGAATATGGCCACAAAGCGAGCAGTGGAACAAGCACGCCATGGGAGGGAGCAGGAAGGGGGTGCTGGGGTGGGCACCCAGGAGGTCCCCGGAGCGGCCGGGCGCGTCCTGGCTGCCCTGGCACACGGTGCCACCAGTGTCTGCAGAGGCTCTGGGGCCTTTCTGTGGCTTTGTGAGTGTCTCCATCAGGCTCGAGGGGCTGGGCTGGTTCCCGTGTCTCCGAGGCATGAGCTCATAGTGTTAGTTAGACAATTGGTTAAATACAAGCTGATTAGAGGCTTCCCTGCCTGGGTCCCGTGAACCAGATGTCGTTGTTGATTCCCACTCTCTGGCCAAGCTCACTTGCTCTCCCTCTCTGCTGGCAGTCGGATCTCGAGCCACACGATGCCACTTCAATCGGTGGCTTTGATGCATCCCTCCTGTCACAGGCTGAACCAGAGACACCTGGGTCAGCACATCCCTGGGGTCAGCACATCCCTGGTCCCTGGGGGAGCAGCAGGGCAGGAGGGAGTGGGGACCACAACACACTGGTTTGGGGGAAACTCTTTTGCTATAGAGTAAAAAAAAAAAAGACCCTTAAAAATACTTTAAATTGGTGGATCAAAAAAAAAAAAAATCATCAAAATGCCTGTGCAATGAAAAAGCCCCTGTGATCTCAATTACCTTCTTCTGCAAGGATCCTTGCATAGCTGAAATTGTTTAGTTTCTGAACAGCAATGATAAAAAAACACTTTAGGTTTTATTTCCCTCCTTCAGCTTCCCTTGGGAAAGAAGCCAGAGCGAGAGATTCCACGCATGCACACACGCACACGCGCATTCAGGCGCAGACAAAAGCTCTGACAAAACCCCAACAAACAAAAGCCTCAGAACTTGTTTGCTTTAATTTTTTTCTTGCACTGAAAAAATGTGAACTTCTCAGAGAAAAGAAAACGCGACTTGCTTGTTTTGTCTTTGTGGCTTTGCCCTATTTTCGGGGAATTTATTTTCCAGTTTGCAGCTATCATTAGTCTTAAATTTCTCCTATTAAGGACAATACTAAAAGCTGCCCAAAGCCATTGTCCCTTGGAGGAACTCTTAAGAGGGATGGAAGTGGTAAATTGGAGGTGGTGGCAGGTCTGTTCACCTTCAGTCCTGGCAGGAGCAGCTCATTCCTGGCTCTCCAGCCTTTCTCTTCCCCTGGCACCTTGTGAGGCTGCCCTGGTGCTGTGCAGGTGACGGATGGGTCCCTCAGCCTGGCCCTCGCCTTCACCCCCACTCGTCTCTCCCCAGCACAAAGCAAATTGTCAAAAGCCAAAATGCTTAAAGACTGAACCAAAATAAATATGGGTATAACGTGTGATGAATGGTCCCTCCTCTGAAATTCATCTTCGTGAGAGACAAGCTCACAAGCGCGCTGGGAGCCGCGGGGAGCTGGTCCAGCTCCTCAGAACAGAGCAGGAACGTGCCACCTTGTCACCCCTGGCAGGAGCTGCCTCCTCTGCCGAGCCGTGGGGCTGCACAGGGACCTTGGCTGCAGCGGGAGAAGGGGTCTGGCTGAGAGAACTCAGCCTGCTGCTCCTCACCTGCAGAGGCAGCTCCCTCCTGCCTCTGCAGCCAAGTGGCACCATGTCCCATGTGTCCTGCAGCCAAGGGGCAGGTGCACTGGGACGGTTGGATCCCAAACCAGAAGTCTGGCACCTGAGACACCCTGTGTGCCCCCTGCCTGGGCACCACACGCTGCTGGGTCAAGGACCTGGCTTTTGGAGTTGGGGCTGGATGTCAGCCCCGGGATGTGCCCCCAGCTCAGCCCTCCCTGGAGCCCTCAGCTGTCTTTGTGCACCTTGATGCCACAGTCATGCAGCAGGAAAATCAGTGAGGTGCCCAGAGAGGCTGTGGAGTCTCCTGCTCTGGAGAGATTCCAAACCTGCCTGGATGCCATCCTGGGCACCCTGCTGGGGGTGAGCTGCTGGGCAGGGGGGATGGACATGGTGATCTCCAGAGGTCCCTTCTCACTCCCACCATGCTGGGATTCAGAGATTCTGTGAACTCCCAGTATGGAGGAAAACCTGACCCCTGCTGTGACCCCCCCATATCCCACGCAGTAGTTCTCTGCAGTGTTTCCATCACCCAGAAGTGAACATTCTGGGCTGAGGTGGGGGAGTTTTCTCAGCAGCTTCTTCCTGCGCTAGCCTAACTATGCCACTGGCAAAAAATAAATAGCATTGCTTTTCATCTCTGGTGCAGATCAGAGAAGAGTTTCTCTGCCTTGTCTGGTTGTCCAGGCCCCATGAACATGGCCCAGGGCAGCTGATGGACCTGATGGACCTGCTTCCCCAACACCCTCCTCTGCATCCACTGGCTCCTGCCAGTTGCTGTCACCCTCATCTGCCTGTGACACCCATAGGAAATGGGCTGGTCATGTAAACCGTGGTTAAAAAGTCTCCTGTTACCACTGTTCCTGAGTCCCCTGAGGCCAGAACTGACTTTATTTTCCTGCCTCCTGCAGCAGCAAACAGACTGTGGATGCAGGATGAATACCAAATGGCACGTAGACCAGGCAGGCACCTGAGGAGTCAGGCACGAGGCACCGGGCGAGGGCAGGGCGCTGGTGGAGGCAGGAGGCAGAACCTGGCCCTGTCCAAACTGGAATAACCTGACAGATCTCACAGGGGCTGCAATGCAGGCTGCACTGGTGTGGAGCACACGTCCACCCCCACCCCAGAGCCTGCTCACACTCCAAAAAACCACAAGTCAATGCAGAAGAATTTGGCTGGTTAGCATGAGGGAGAGAGGACAGGTGGAAGGAAAGCAGAGAGCCTGAGGAGCATTGCATGAGGAAGGCTGGAGAGGAGGAGGAGGAGGAGGATCTTACCAATGCTTATCAATATCTAAAGGGCAGAGATCAAAAGTATGGGGCTGCACTCTTCTCAGTGGTGCCCAGCACAGGACAAGGGGCAACGGGCACCCACTGGAACCCAGGAGGTGCCACCTGAGCAGGAGGAGAAACTTCTTTGGTGTGAGGGTGGCCGAGCCTGGAGCAGCTGCCCAGAGAGGCTGTGGAGTCTCCTGCTCTGGAGAGATTCCAGCCTCTCCTGGACACCATCCTGGGCACCCTGCTCTGGGTGACCCTGCTTTTGATGATCTCCAGAGGTCCCTTCCAACCCCACCGTGCTGGGATTCTGTGAGATTGACCATCTGGGTGGCCTGGCAGATGTTCTCACCTGTGGGGACTGTCTGCAGATATCCCTGCGTGGCTGCTGTCCCCCTTGCTCTGTGTGGAGGAGCAATTTGCCTGATGGCTTTTTTGGTTTGTGCCCATCAGCTGAGTGCTGGGAGGACCAGGCATGAAACCAGGAGGGAAAAATCACTTTTATAGTGGGGAACAGACCAGGGGAAAGGTCTGAAGACTGCAGCCTATGCACGCTGGGGTGGTGAAGGCAGAAAAGCAAAGAAGTCTCATGCCATTGACCTTCAACTAGTTTAAAGGGTGTCAGCAAGCAGAAGGGAGGAGAATGATTTAGAAAGGTAGAGGAATGTGTAATTAGGAAGATGGGATTGAAGAAAGGAAAACAGGTGATAAATTTCAGGGAAATAATTCAGCAGAGAGAGGCAGAGGAGTCAGAAGCCCAGCTATGGGCAGAGGCCAGACCATCTTTCTACAGCACTGAGAGAGAATTTGAAGCTGCCAGAAGCGTGTGGTGAAGGTGCAGCCCTTGGTGGGCGTGGGGGTGATGGCACAGGGGAGAGGCTTCGGCATGGCCCTGGGCCAGCCAAGCCAGTTCTGAAACCCCAAATCCCTCCCCAGCAGGGAGGGAGCCTAATTCGGGTTCTGCTTCTGCCTGCTGAGACGGAGCAGGGGACAGGACCCGACCCAGTCTTTAGGAGGGTGCTAGTCCCTTGTCACCTGTCTCAGTGACAAACCTGGGAGCAGTTTTCCCTGCTCGGGATGGGATGCTGACCACACGCTCTGGTCACGGGAGAGCAGGTCTGGTTTGGGGAGTCTGGTTCTGCCTTAGCCTGGTGCTGGGCACCTCCACAGGAATCCGGGCTGGCCTGCTTCCCAACAGCAGTGCAGGGAGGACAGGGAG
>NW_008626358.1:13799-26222 GCF_000691845.1 Merops nubicus
CTATGCTGCTCCAGGGAAGATCTGGCAGGATTAAAATGAGCCGCGGGAAGCTTAGAGCCTACGAGCCTGACGCTTCCCACAATTGCTCCAGCATAAACGGGAATAACTCCACTACACACACCGGGCTTACTGCACTATCAAGCTGGGGCAGGTAATGTCAGAGTGAGGCAGAAATGAGACACAGAAAGAGCTGATTAGGGCACTTATTTCATCCTCTTACCAATTAGGCAGGAAATTATTTAACTGCTTTATTTATTTATTTAGGAATGTACCTCAACCAACGGCAAGCTCCGTATTTTTGCAAAGGAAAGGGTGGAAGTCCAGCTCCTCCTTCATTAAACACGTACCTCAAAAAAGCCTCTTACAAAGGAAAAGCTGGGAAATAAATGTCTGAAGCCTTCCAGGGTGTGGGGACTCCTCAGCTGTAGGAGGGCAGTGGGGTCTGCTGAGGGTCCTGGATAACATCATTTTTCTGGAGGACCCCCATTGCATTTCCCTCCTTCACTGGAGATGTTTTTCATTTCCAGAGAGGATGCAGTGACCCTTGAGCCCTTCCTGGGCTTGGGGCTGGGGCTGCTGAGAACCACCAGTCAAGTCTGACAGGGCAGCTCCAGCTCCCCTCACCCTACCTGGCTCTTGGGACCAATTTGCCCCTTTCTGGGAAAAACTTTGGACGATGAGGAACTTTCAGTACAGCTTCTCCAGCGGGATGGGATTGTTGTCACGTTGGACAGCACTTCAGCTGAGAAGATTTATGAGGTCCACAAGAGAAGCTCTCTGGAGAGAACCCAGGAATGGTTCAAGACCTTCCCCATGTCCAGCATCAGCTGGAGATGCAGGTCCAGCTGCAGGGCTTGTACCCCACGGCCCCGGCCACGAGCAGCCAAGGAGAGCAGTGCCAGCAGCTCCCTTTCTGGCTTGTAGTCATCAACAGTTCACTCTCTCTTCAAAATGATGATGAAAACCAATTTCCAAACCTCAGAGTTGTTTTTTTTTTCTCTAAATGGAATTCTTGCTTCCCAGCCAGCCCTGTCTTGAAGCTCATGAAGTAGAAGGATAGGCATGCTGCAGGAGGCTCTCCCTCGGTGGAGGCCGTGGTGGAAAGGGCTTGGACCACACCTTGGAAAGCACAGCAGAGAAAGTCCTGGCTGGGGCTGCAGCCCCCGGGTGGGAGAGGAGGGAGGGCAGCTCCTGAAGGCAAACCTGGGCCAATGCACCGTGCACCTTGCAGGGGTGAGGGATGTCCTCACCTGCACGCTGGCCAGGGGAAGGAGCAGAGGAACACTCCCTGGGGACCTGCTCAGCCACGCTCAGCGCGGCCATGTGTGCAGTGCTGGAACACTCCTGTCTGTGAAGGCTGCTCGGGGCTGCTCCTGGCCAGCAAACCTCACAGCCACGGACAGCACAGCCGGTGGATGGGTCCCTGTGCTGGAGGGGAGAAGGTGCTGGGCTGCTTCCTCTCCCTGCTCTGCTCTTCCCCTGCTCTGGGATGCTGTGGCACGGCTGGGGTCTGTCCCCTGGGTGATGCCAGAGGTGGCTGAGCAGCTCTCCTGAGAACAAGCCTCTGCAGGGAGCTTCTGGTTAAAGGACGTGGCTGCTCTCCCGTTATCAGACAGCAGCAGAGGAGAGACAACCTAGTTAGTGAGGAACGAGAGAGGTTCCTTCTCCCTGCCATCCCCTCCACTGCCCCCACTCCTTCCCGTGATCATTCTTGTTATTCATTTCCCCTCTCTTCTCCTTTCCACGCACACGGTTTCACTGGGCAAATCCAAACGAAAGCCTTGCAAAGAGGATGCTCATAAAATATTTATGGAGAACTGCGGTGAACACAAGTAGGATAATGAGGGTCTGTGGGATATGGGATGTGTCCAAACCAGCACAGCGAAGACCTCGTCAGAGACAGAGGCGCGCGGTGGAAGCCATTAGTGAGTCCTGGAGGGTCTTTACTCATTCCCTTCGTGCACAGTTGCCGTGCTGCCACACGCTGCTTTTGTTTGGGTTTCCCTCCTTCCCCTGGCACTGTGTATTTCTCCCCGTGGCAGCTGCTGCCCGAGGCTCCATCGGGAGCTGTGCCCGCCAGGGTGGTGCTGGTGGCCGAGTCCTGGGGCTGCCCTCCCCCAGGAGCAGGACACAGCCACCTCCAGGGGCTGCAGCATCCCGACCCGTGCTGAGCACCATGGCCACGCTGCTGCCCCAACCCACCCGACCCCCAGCCCTCTTCTCACCAGGGCCTTTCTCCTGTGCTCTGCCCCTCACCGCCCTGCATGCGGCCGTGTGGCCACCCAAACTGGCTGTGGAGGACAGTGGGGTCAGGTGGAGGGTCAGGCAGAAGTTTGCCTCACTGGTGGTTATTTATAAAGGGCAAGGGCATGGGTCTGAGCACCTCCTGCCATCCCATCACTTACAGTGCTCATCTGAATGGCTCCGGGGATGGGGCAGCGACCACCTCTGGGCAACCTGGGCCAGGGGCTCACCACCCCCAGACTCAAATATTTCCTCCTTATCTCCTGTCTAAACAGCCTTCTTTTAGTTTAAAGCCTTCTCCCCTTGTCCTGCTGCAACAGGCCCTGCTCAAAAGTCTGTCCCCAGCTTTCTGGCAGGCCCCTTGAAGTCCTGAAAGGCCACCAGAAGGTATCCCTGGAGCCTCCTCTTCTCCAGGCTGAACAAGCCCATGAAAGCAGAACCAATAAATATCCAGCAGCCTACCTAATGCAGGGGAAGAAATGCCATTAAATCTGTGTCTCAGCAGCTTACCTCACTCCTTCTCAAGTTACCCAGGCAGCGGGTGTCACACATCTCCCACGGCCGGGATGCTGCTGACCCTTGGACAGTCTCCCTGGGGTCTGACCCATCCTCATCCGAAGCTGCTCTTCCTTCACAGTTGTCCAGGAGGGCCCCGGGAGCACCTCTGGTCGGAGGTGAAGCTCTGCCTTGTGCGCTCCTATTTCTCTCTGTGCTTTTTTTCAGCAAGCCCCCAAAAAAGCCCGTGAACTCCAGTTGGAGCTTCCACCCCTCTGGGAGCCATACCGCTGGCAGATGTTTGCTGTGATCCAGGACAGGACAGCTTTTATTAGTTGTCAGCTGGAACACAATATTGGAGGGTCTTTGGGTTAAAATGGAGAGGTGAAGCTCGCACGCCGGGGCCGGCAGCACCACCCGCTGTGCAGCCCAGCACCCCCAGAGCCCTCCCAGCACCCCCAGAGCCCTCCCAGCACAGGGACGAGGGCTCCCCTCACCGTCACACCTTGGTGCCCACCCCAGCCAGGCTGCTGTCACCCCTCCCGTGTCCTGGGCCGTGCTCCGTGTCCCCGCCGTGTCCCCACCTCTGGGGTTGGTGTGCTCTTAGCCCCCAGCCCAGGCTGCCCGGGTCTGGGCACCTCTCCCTTCTGCTCCTCTGGCTGGGTGTGCTTCAAACCCATCACACCAACAGATGGCAACACGAAGGCAAAAGCAAGTAAGGTCGTGCACGCTTGTCCTAGGGCAACTAAAGGGACTTTCCCACCTCTTCCAGGCTGGGAAACCACCGCAGCTCTTCAGGCTGCTGCACACTGATGTTATCAAATCCTGAAGAGCTGGAAGAGAGAACCTACACATCTGCAACCTTACAAGTAGCCTTGTTTGCCCCCAGCAGCTGAGGGGGTTCCTCACCTTCCTGGAGCTGCCTGGTGGGAGCCAGAGAGCAGAACAGGTTCCCTTGTGCTGTTCCCTTTGCAGGAGCAGGCAGGGGTGGCTCGTGCCTGGCCTGGTGCCCCTCCAGAAGCTGCACAGCTCACGTGGGATACGTTTGCCAGTTAGCCAGCTAAGTAATTCATCCCTATCCCAACATGGACCTCTGGGATGCTGAGGCACAACATGATGAGGTGGAGGCAGAGAAGCTGCTCCCTCGAGGCTCCTGCACGAGCAGTGTCTCATCTTGTAGACCAGGCTGGGACGTTTGACATGTGCTGGCTCTGCTGGTGCACGTGCTGGTGCCTGCCTGGCTGATGGACCCCCACTTTTCGTGCCTCTCCCTGTCCATTTCCATCACCCCACGAATATCAAGGAACAGGGAAGAGTCCTTCAGACATGAAAGGTGTTTCTGGGCATGGCAGGAAGAAGTGATTAATCTCCATTACATGGCTGAACACTGAATAATCTGGAGCAGCAGATTGGGTTACGCTTCCCCCTTTCTGTGGCTGTTGGAAGGGGGGGTTTCCAGCCTGAGGAGACATTTGAAAGATGTTTTGACTACTGAAGTGCCAAACTTAACCCCAGTGTAATTGGGCTTGTGGTGAAACATGTATGTTGTTTTTTGCTTCCTGAGCCCTCCGGACAGCCTGACGTTTACGCAGCTGCCACCTCTTTCCCATTTGCTGTGCATGACAGATCTCACCCAGCACGCTCCTCCCGAGGTCACTGCTCAAAAAAAAAAAGAGGAAAAAAAATATGGCAACAGAAGCTGGTGCTTGCACAACCCAGAGGCAGCAGGGCAGCCTGGGCAGAGGGGGGAAGGAGCCACTCTGTGGCTGGGGATCTGTGGCTGGGCAGCCCAGCATCCCACCCAGAGCTGAGGTTTCACTGGGTCCAGGGGCTTCAGAACCTCTCCTGCCCCAGCTCCACTGTGCTGCTGGGGTGGGTGAGACCCAGCGAGAGCTGTGACAGGAGCAGGACTCCAGCGTGGCTCCCGGGGGGCAGCAGTGGTGCTGAGTGTGGTGTGCCAGCCCAGACAGAGAGATTCCATCCAACAGGCCTCTCAGATCCTCCTCGTTACTTAACAGCGGCTTTTCCCCAGACTAGAACGCTGTTACTGATACTCTGTGGGGACTAATAATAACCTAATCTCAATTTTTGCTGGGCTAAACATACACGGCATGGTCTGAGGTTCACTCCAGAGAGGTGCCTCCCCCCGCCCTCGGCTGCGATGCCACCGTGCCCTTCGGGGTGGCACATGGCACACGGCTTTCAGGGACGCCGTGAGACCTTTTTGGATAGGAAGTTAAAAATAAATATATTCCCAGGGGAAGCTGGGGAGGGATTGAGCGAGCCCGGGGTGTAATTACCTGAGCTGGAATGGAGCCAGGAGCTAACTTGTATTGCAAATTCTTTGCATTACTTTAGATACCTGCTAACGAAGTGATTATAGAAACCATATTTATAGAAGATTAGGACGTTTGTAACAGATACACATATGTAATTAGCCATAATAGATCTGCATTGATTACATTGCTGTTAATCCCTCTCTAAATATGTGCACATTAATTAGTCAGCATTTAACACATATACAATTAGTTTAAGAATAGAAACAGTTTGGTGGGTGCAGCAGAGAAGAGGGTATTCCTTCATAATGTAGGACTTATTTTCCCCTCTGTAGCAGCACCTGCATCAGGTTGGGCCTTGTAGAAAGAACAGAAAGCACCCGAGTCCAGAGGCCTGAGAGCTTCCCACCAGGACCTGGAGACCAACATCTCCAGTTGTGATGCTGAAGCATGAGACCCCCAAGAGCCACCAGGCACCAGGGTTTGCTCCTCATGAGCTGCTGCTGTATGAGATGCCCTGTGGCCTCCCAGAACGAACTCTGCTCAGTGAACAGGCAAGTGGGAAATACCTTCCCTGTCTCCATCCCTTCTGCCCTTCGTCTTCCTTTAATTCCTTCTCTCTTCAGGCAGGGAAAGCAGTAACTGGGCCATCGTGCCTCCTCCCCGAGCTGTGCTGCTCCCTGGAGCCATGCGTCCCCTCTCCTCTCCACCGCCGTTCCTATGGAGATGCCTCCTGCAAGACAGCAGCACAGGAGACAAGCCCACCTCTGCCAACCCCACCTCAGGCAATCCCACCTCTGGCAGCCCCTGACAAGCCAGAGCATCCCCTCCAGGGGTGAGGAGATTTAGTCAGCTCTGGGTTACAAGTGTCCCTCAGTATCCTGCAGCCCCAGAGTCCCTGACCTGCAGGGTGGCAAAAAAAGTGCCAGGGCAAAAAAACGACAGAAAGCATTGGAGGGAGAAGCAGGATGAGGGGCTGGAGAACCATGGGGTGCTCCAGCCTGGTGCTGGGGGGATCCCACTCGCAGCCCTGGGAAGTGGTCCTGCTTGCCAGCCAGGCTGCAGCACGCTCGGGGTGCCAGGGCAGTGCAGAAAGCCTCAGCCACAGCCCTGGTGCCGCCTGATTGCTAAAGCAGCTTGCTGCACAGAGCACATGAATCATAACACAGATCCTGTTTCATGCAACGTAAAAAACCCTCTACAAATCCAGCAATTAGCCTCCAATTTGCTTTCTCCATTAATGGGAAGTGGGGTCTCTCCGGGACGCTCTGATGAGACCCTGTTTTCTTCATCAGTTCAAAACCTTTCCCTCTCATTTATTTTCCACTCTTCCTCCAAATGTATTTCCCACCTCAAAAACAATTTTTAGATCTTTGCAATTATTTATTCCACCTTTTATTGTCACATCTTTGCAGAAAGAAACCTCTCTGCTGGGAGCTGGGGGAGGTGAGTGCCAGGGCAGGGGCTGGCAGTGGCCCCAGCCTCTCTTCCCACAGCTGATGTGCCAGGGTGGGTGCCAGGGTGGGTGGTCCAGGGAGGTCTCTGAGGCACCCAGAGAGCTCAGACCAATTAGGAACTTCAGACTTGGGGGGCAAAAAGATCTGAGATGGCTGAGCTCCTCTCTTTTCTTCCTCATCTTCCTTTCAACAGCAATCCCCTGGGGTCTTGTTGGTGCCGTTCAGAATGGAAATCCTTCCCTGCCCCTCATGGCAACACGTGAATGTCATGGAGCAGATGAAAGGGAGCAAAAGGTGACAGTGGGCAACGCAGGGGGTACCAAGCTAATGGGAGGATGGAGACATCAAGGAGGGATGTTTTCAGGGTAGCCTAATGGGCTTTCCCTCCTGCTCACTGGGGAGCAGCTGGAAAGGACAGAAGTGAAGGAGAGAAGCCAGAACCGTGATATTTTATCACTCTCCACAACTCCCTGACAGGAGGCTGCCCAGGGCAGGGGTGGAGTCCCCACCCCTGGAGGGGTTTCCAAGCCGTGGAGATGTGGTGTGAGGGACATGGGGCAGTGGGGACCTGGCAGGGCTGGGAAAAGGTTGGACTCCATGATTTGAAAGGTCTCTTCCAACCAAAACAATTCTATGATTCTGTGGCTTTGAAGGACTCGCAGGCAGCATCACTCACGTTGGCAGAAGGCTTTGCAAACTCAGGAGACAGCATCATGTGTGGAGCAGGGGCTGCTGCTCAGCACCACACAGAAAGGTTGCGATAACATTTGCAGTGGCCTTTAAATCTGTGCTTAAAATAAGGCTGTGCTGGCCTGCCTCTGTCAGCAGCCAGCCCCAGCAGAGCCCCGTGTGCCACAGCCCCTCTCCAGCCCACCACGGCGGCTGAGCACACCGCCCAAAAGCAGATCTGGGACCATCCTGGCCAGGGGACAATCTCTGCTCTTTAGAAAATGCCCCTGGATTCACGAGCTGGGGCCACTGCCACGCCGTGGAGCTCCGCAGGCACATCCAGTTATGGTAAAAGATGATGAGCCTGTTTTTAGGCTGGGCTAAACCCCAGGGGAAATAGCTGAGCTTCATACCCACCGAACAATGCTGCGGAAAATGGAAACAGCTTTGGAAAGGCATCTTCTTGTGCTTTTCCTCTTTGTTCTGCTGCTCTGCGGGGGGCTCAGGGGCTGGGGGGAGGATGGGTCCCAGCCTCACCGGTCAGTTTGGCATTGTGGTCACAATCAGGTTCTCTTCTTCGGGCTGATTGTACCTTCCAGGGGGCGGCCGGTGCCGCAGCACCGCAGGGCGAGCGCCGCTCTAAATGCTGCTCAGAAGGAAAGCAAAAATCCTTCAGTAAAGGAATTATTTGCAAGCAGTAAGGGGCGACCAGGCCCGCCGGCATCTTTTGTGTGTATGAAATTGTCCCCTGGAAATGTTATTAGAATATCACAGTTTAAAGGGCTTGGAAAATCAAACTGTTGATGAGTAATTCTGGGAGCAGACATGCTTTTGTCCAAAGCTCGACTCCTGCACAGTTTAAAGTCTGTTGGTCACACATTCCTGCCCCTGGTCAGGGGTCTGAGGGCTGCAGGACCCAGGTCTGCTGAGCCCCATGAGCAAGGTTGGTTTGGAGCAGCAGAGGGGATGGAGGGCTGCCAGGATTTGGGTTTGCTCCCAGCTTTGGGCTCCTCCAGCTAATGCTGGGGTGGGGATATGCTTGGAAAGAAAATGTCAGTCCATCAAAACTGAAATATTTCATTAAAATATTTTGATTTTGGGAACCTTCTGCCAACAGGCTCCCACTCACAGCTCACAACCTGCTTGGGTTTTCCTTGGTGCCTCGCAAGCCAGTGTCCCAGCCCAGGGCTCTGGAGGGATGGCTGGTGGGTGTCCCAGTGCCCTCCAACACACACAGCTCTGGCACAGGAGCCAAAGGGGCTGAGGGCTTGTCTGGGAGGTTGACATGTCCCAGACCTCAGACCTGCTCAAGGGTTTTCTCTCTGCTGGCCATTCTCTCAGCCTGGCACCCATGGCAAGGAGCTTGGTTCTGGCTGCATCAATTCTCTGTATTACCTTCCAGCCAGGAGCTACCCCAGGAGCTCTGTGCCCTTCCTGGCCCTAGGACTGCTCTTCATTCCTATAGCTGATGCCCGAAATCCCTCTTCTGGCATTCTGCTGACTCCTGTACCCCAACCCTGCAATTCCTCAGGCAGCCATTGGTGCCTGGCATGAAGGGCTGGTGCACAGCCGAGCAGAATTGCTGCGTGGGGCTCTGCTGCCTTGCTGGGAGTCATGCTGCAGGCATGGCACCCCATGGCACGGCATGGCACCCCTGGCACAGCATGGCACTGCCCTCCTGCCAGGCAGCTGCAGAAGTACCCGGAGGAAATCACCAAAATTAGCGAGTCTGCCACCTCCTAAGGGGTTCAAGCCTGCGCAGCAATTATCTCCTAAACCACCCATCCCACCTTCCACTTTAGATGCCCAGAGGCACTGGTTCGCAGCGAGGGCTAATGAGTGGATTATTGCAGCATTTTAAAACTCAGCTGGTTTGTAAATTGGGATTATCCAGTGGAACCGAGAAGACTTTTTCAAAAAAAGAAATGCCCTTCACCCCCTCCTCCATCTCTTCACAGTCTCCTAATAGCTGGCACAGGTCTCACTTTTCAAATTCTCCTATCTCAAAGGCATCGCTCTCAATTAACATCAAGCTTCTCCCTCCTGCTCCAGTTCTCCAGCGCCAAGGAGCTGCATGTCCCGAGTCACACCGGGATTCGGGCTGTCAGAGCTGTGCTTACAGACACTGCTGGGCAGGAGGACGACAAATCCAGGCCAGGAATCCCTGCCTGCAGCCCAGTTCCCCTCGGCCCTGCTCCGGCCGGGCAGTGCGGGCAGCATGGGAGGCTGGGGGAGCACAGGGCTGGCCCCACACACACCCCACACCTCGCTCTGCCCCCGCAGGGATGGGCACACCGGCCCTGGCTCTCCTGCAAGCTCCACAGCAAGCACCCAAGGGCATGGCTGAGTTAATGCTTCCTCCAGCATCTTCCTCTCCCTCTTAAAGCACTGCTCCCTTTGAGGTTGGACAACGATGCCCTTCTTCCAGAGCACCCACTGCAGAGGATCAGCCTGGGACAAGGAGGCCACGGTGGGGTTAAGGGCTGAGCCTGACGCCCCAGCCCCAGCCAGATCGTGCCCCCCCTGAGCTCCCAGCCCCACCAGCATCAGCAGCTCCTTCTTTTCCTCCTACAAATGCCCGTCTGGCCCCAGGACTTGCAAAGAGCTGGAGAATGGGGTGGCCTAGACGCATAACAGCAAATTTGGTGTTTTTTTTTCATTCTCCATTATTTTTCCAGACCAAGGGTGCAGGAGGTGTGAGCAGAGGAGCTGAAGCGCTGTCAAGAACAGAGCAGAAGAGGGACCTGTCTGCTGGATAAGTGGAGCTGACACAGCTCAGCCTTGAAAGACCTTAAAATTTTGGGCAAGCAGGTTGCTGCTACACAGGAAGAACATTAAAAGGCACGAGGGGTTCGAATAGCCGACACTTCTTAGCCAATTACCGTTAAACTGGGCGCTGGCACCGGTGATGGAGAGCTGATGGAAACACGCTGCTCCGGCCGCGCCGAGTAACCGGAGCCCTTCCCCGGGCAAACCTCCTCCACGAGCTCTCGTGAAAAGAACTGATTATTTTCCTCCCTAAATTCTCGGGGCTGTAATTTTCTCTGCCTCCTGCCCAAGGCGGTTCCCGCGCGGGGTTAACGTGACGGACGGCAGCTGGATTTCACCCCAGCTCCCCTCCTTTTTGGGGGCCGGGGTTTGTCGGCTCTGTCGCCCGCTTTGAAATACAATCCAGGGGAACCAAACTAGGAAAGCTTAGGGTTGTTTCCCATTCCTTTTCTCACCCAAATATGTACAATCTCATCAACATTGAGCTGCAGCTGGTTGAGAAATTTCCAAGAGCGCCTTGTTTAGTTTTGGGTTTTGTCAGAAAATGTTGAGCTGTCAAAACTGAGGATTTGTGTCGAAATGTAATCGTTTTGATGAAACTGTCATCGGGGGAAGTCTCCCAGCTCCGGGACGGGAAACCTGATCAAAACCAGACAGATTGAGGGAGGCAACTCGACCCCGGCACAGCTCACAGCGTGGCACAGGGATGCAGGCACAGGGCTGCCCAGAGACTGGGGGCACCCCCTCCTCCCCTCCTGCCCCCCCCTGACTCCTCTTCACATGCACAGGGGGGAACAGCCTGAAACCAGAGGGCATGGCAAAGCTGAGGTGCCTCCGAGCATCACGAGGGGAGTGCAAATGGTGATGGTTTGAATCCCAAATAGGGAGGTTTAGACTAGAAAGAAGGAAGAAATATTTGATGCTGAGGCTGATGAGCCCCTGGCCCAGTTTGCCCTGAGAGGTGGTCGCTGCCCCATCCCTGGAACCATCCCAGGTGAGGTTGGCCGGGGCTCTGAGCACCCTGCTGTCTGTCTATATACTGCTCAGTGCAGGGTGTTGGATCAGATGAGCTCTATCAGTTCCTCCCCACCCAAACCGTTCTATGGTTCCATGATCACACTGGACATGCCAAGAGCCAATGAAGATGTCTTTTGCTCTCCCATTTCCAGGCAGGCTTGGCTGTCTCCGGCCAGGAAGACCCAAAATAGTCCTTGGGAAGGAAAGCCTCCTTCCCCATTGGCAGGTACTTTAAGGCAGGGCCTGGGTGAGTTTTGCTCATCCCCTTCTCCAGCTGGCTGTGTCCCCAGCCCTGCGGGGCCAGCGGGGCTGGCAGGGGGACGTGCTGAGGGGTGACAGGGCAGCAGGTGCTTTGCTGAACATCCGCCCGGGGATGGGCCTTTGCCACGCTGGGCTGGGCTGATGCTCTTTCAGGAAATGAACTGCAACATATTTTATAAACAATAACATTTGCTCTTCAAACCAGCACCTGTGTAAACAGACGTGCAACGAGCGCGTCCTCCGTTCCCCATCGGCCAGGGGTGCAGGGCTCGGGAGGGACAGAGGCCAGTGCCAAGCACCAGCTGGAGCCCACACCAGGGGCTGGCCCCGTGCCCGTGGCACAGGAGCAGTGAGGCTGCTCCGGGCCATGCTGCACAGGCTGGCACTTCAGGATCCCTCTGCTCCAGTCCAGGGAAGCTCCCACCTCTGGAGGCTTCCTGGAGCAAACTGGGACAACATCTCTGTCCCTCCACCACTCCTCTCCCCCTGGGAAAGGAAAGAGGCCCATTAAGCTGCTCTGCAATTTGGGAAGTGAGGCAGCAAAGAGCAAAGAGAATAACCCATTTGTGCCTCCAGATCTCTGGTTTTCTTGTGCCAGACCCAGACTCATCCCCAGCCCCCATCAGCTGCTCGGCCCCGGGAAGCTGAGAGGATGCACAAAGCAAGGAACACGTTTTGTCTCATAATCAGGAAGAGGCAGCATGTAACAGCTTTGCTCTCACAAACACTCCTCAAAGAAACGTAAATTGTAGCAAATTCCAACCCAAACCAAAATATTTTCGTCTCACCCCTGAAATTCCAGCTGCACTGGTAAGCGTGGGGGTTCCCAAGGTGCTGTGCTCAGCCACAGGTCCCCAGGCAGGACACCAGGCCAGCAGAGCCCCAGCCAGCCACGCCAGCCCCAGGCACAGGGCACACAGAGCATCTCTGCTCCTGCCATCCCAGTGCCATCCTTTTACCTCTCCTTCTGGTCAGGGCAAGAGCATCATGGAATCATAGAATTGATTTGAGTGGGCAGAGATCTTTCAGATCATCAAGTCCAATCGTGCCCCAGCACGGCCAGGTCCCCACTGCCCCATGTCCCTCACCCCACATCTCCACAGCTTGGGAACCCCTCCAGGGGTGGGGACTCCACCACTGCCCTGGGCAGCCTGGCACAGCCCTGGGCAACCCTCCAGGGCAAGAAATTGTTCCTCAGCTCCAACCTCTACCTCCCCTGGGGCAACTTGTGGCCG
>NW_008626358.1:26238-28270 GCF_000691845.1 Merops nubicus
GCAGAGCCCTGCCCCCACCTGGCTCCAGCCTCCTGCCAGGGAGCTGTGGAGAGCCAGAAGGTCTCCCCTGGGGCTCCCCGGGGCAGCAGGAGCTGCCCATTGTGCATGCTGGTGCACGGTGCCCTGTCTGAGCGATCTGCCAGCCGAGGACATTAGCAATGAAAGAGGCAATTGGCTTTCCGCTCACTCTGTCTCAGTTTCTCCATCTGTAACCTGGGGTTAATGATGTCTACTTCAGGAAAGTGCTTTAAGATCTTTGGGTGAAAAAATATGTGCAAATGCAAATTATTCTGCTTATGACACGAGGAGGTTTATGGCCTGCACGGCTCTTAATAATGCATTAATTATGCTTACGGTATTAAAAGTGTTCCGTGATTAAGCAAATAATTACAGAAATAGATGAGTAAATGGGGCACGGGGTGCAATGCCAGTCACTGAGCTTGCCCTGTTCCACACATTACAAGACTGTGTTTCCAGTTGCTCGCAGCTTTGCCAAACTTTAATTGTTTGCAATGAAATTTTTCCATGCTGGTGTCTGCCTCGAGCTAAATCGTTCTGGGGAGTTTCAGCCAAAATGGTTATTCTGTTCCCAAGGATGAAGCTCATGAAAAAAATACACTGAATTCTGGCAACCATTTCTTTACGACTCTCTTGTTCTTCACCAGGTCTCTTTGCAGCAGGAGCTTCAAAACCAGGAGGGCATCTTTGTGCCTGGGATGTGCCCTTCATCTCCTCCTGCCTGGGAGACAGGACTGAGCTGGGCCACGTGCTGAGCCTCGAGCAACGACAGCTTGCACTTCACCCATCAAACCCTGCTGTATCCTTGCCAATAAATTGCTGCATCCTGACTGGGATGGAGGTTGTGGAGCAGGAAAAGGAAGGATGGGCTTGGGATTCAGGACCTTGAGCACTCCTTTGGGACTATTCCACAGCTTGGACCACTCCTCTGGGGACCATACTACAGCTCAGACTATGGTTCTGACTGGTCTCCCCAGCCCTGTTTTTCACTGGTGCACATCACCTCACATCACATTTGCTTCTTATTTCTTGGATATTCAAATCTGAGATCACGGGAGCCGATTTCAGAAATGCTAAACATTCTAGGCTCCAAAGGAAGCCATGGGGAGCTGTGCTTTGAACATGGAGAGGACTATATAAAAGGCCAAGTACCATCAAAAAAAATCAGCCTCCTCAAACTGGGCACTCAAAATTGCCAGTTCTTTTAATCTTGTGATGCCTGTGCTTCAGCTCTGGGTTAGGACGTGGGAGAGCTGGCAGGAGCCCTCATTGCTGGGGACATCCTCCTGCTTCAGGGCCCAGGGAGGAGGGAGCAGACACAGCTTCAGCTCAGGGCTGGGCTTCGCCGTTGCTGTGCTGGACTCTGGTGGACACGTCCACCCATGAGCATCGTCACAGTGAACTGGGCAATGGGAGCTTGTCAGTGGAGCTGCATGTGCCCTGCCCTGAATGAGAGACATCACACAGCCCCCCGACCCCTGTGAGCTTGGTGCTACAGCTCAGGACTTCCCATCCACCTGCAAGGAGCACAGCAAGAGGGTGAGACCAGATCATGCATAAAACACCACTTCTTCTCCCAGCTTGCCACCGTAGCAACTCTCCTGAGGTGCTGCTCACGTGTTGGACGTGCTGCCCAACTCCCCATGCCAAGTCTGGGCACATGGCCAGTGCCCTCCCCAGCCACCCCCCGGCTCACCCCCTGCCCAAGGACATTTCCACGCTCCCGCTCCGTGGGGTTCAGTGGTCAGACACTCCTGTGCACCTCGCAGCATCTCTCGTGCCTGGCTGCTGAAGGTGTTACTGGTCTTGGCAGCTGCCCGTGCCAGGAAGCTGTCAGCACAGTTGTAATCACTCTGTTCAGGAAACACCCTCCAGGCACCCACCTACAGTTTAACTCCTCTCTTTTGCTGCTCTTGTTTCTGCCCTGGGTTGGCCAGGGAAGGGTTAATGGTCACAAGCTGCAGCTGGGCAGGGGCACCGCCTGGTAAACATCAGACCCAGCCAGTGGGGCGTG
>NW_008626358.1:28524-30803 GCF_000691845.1 Merops nubicus
ACTCTCCTCCCCTGACACTGTGGCAGAGGAAGAGGGGGAGCAGCGGCAGCGCTGCTGGGGTTTAGCTCCTGGCTGAGCCTGGACCACGACACTTTCTCATCCAGCAGCTTCTTCTTTTTGACCAGAAATCTGAACAAAATGCAGCTGCATTCTATGTCTCTCCGAGCAGTTTGGTTCCTCCCTCTCCCCAGGCAGCTCCGTTCTCTCTGCTGTGTCACTTCAGGGTCCGAGCACCCAGCCCATGTTTGATGTTTGTCACACTCTCTGGGACCTGTTTTTGATGCTGTTTCTGACATGACATCCTGAATGGAACACGCATTCATTCCCTGTGCTCTCGCTGGTGACAACCAACCAGAGCAGCAAAGGAGGGGCCGTGGCTCAGGATGCCCAGCTGGGACACAGGCAGGAGGCTCCCAGCCCTCCTGCCCTCCAGCCAGGGAAGCCACCTCCTGAGGGTGCTGCGAGGGACGTCTGGTACCTGCTGCATCACCCCAGGTCACTCACACCAGGAAAAACACCTGGAAAAACCAGACCCAGCACTTTGGAAAGGGACAATCAAACTCCACTGGGTCACGCTGTGGCTCCAGTCAGGCTTTTGAAGGCAGTTAGCTGCAGACTTGCAATTTCTATTGAAATAATTCCATCCCATGTCAGCAAAGATTTGTCAATTTTATTTAGCTTGTCTTTTTTTTTCTGTTTGTTTTAAAGAACCAAAATAACAATAACAACTAACCAAAGCAGTGTCAGTTTCTGCCAGCACACGGGCTGCTGTAGTTGCAAGCAGGAGAAGATGGTCCACAGCTGACTCCATGAGCATGGTCCTACACCTCACATTTGAGGTATCTACAAAAGCAGTTGGAGGTTCTTAGCCATTATTTCATTTCTTGGGCTTGTTCTGTTGCTTTATGATGTTATCAGCTTACGAATTAGTCCCTTTGGTGATCCCTGTGACTTGCCTTCCTTTGTGCTTTGGTCACCACAGCCTCATGCCCATATTTTGGCCACCAAAGAGAATAACTTTCCTACAGAGTGTGAGAAATCTGGGAGTAACTGGCTAGTTCTGAAGAGCATTCCTGGCCCAATGTGTCACACCAGGAACCTGCAAAATTCATCTGCCAACAAAACTTGGAGTCATCAACCTTCCCAGAGTGCTCATAGGAATATTTGTGGAACACAAAACAAAAGAAAAGCCTCCTAAATGCTTACAGGGGGCTGATCCAGTGCTCAGGGAAGTCATGGAGAGTTTTTCTTTTGACTTCAAATGAATTTGGTCAGCTCCAGGAAGAATTTGAGGGTTTTATTCATTCAGTAATTTTTGAAGGATTCTCCCAGCTTTAGCCACGCACAAATGGCTTCAGCATCTGCAATGATCAAATCAGCAGTTATATGTTTTTTTAAGCATTCAGGTCAGCCATTTAAAACACCAATTGAGTACGTTTTCACAAGGGTTTTATTCTCACATCGAGCTATCAGTCAGGCTGGTGCTTCTCCTTTCATCTTCACCCCCCTATTACCTCAATATAGTGTGTCCATCAGTTTGCTTTTATTTATTTTTTTTTTCCAGGCTATTTTAGAGAATCTGCTGAAGAAATCTCACTCAGCAACGAGAGCTGACCTTGAGCCGCTCCTTTGCTTTCTGTCTCCTTTATTCCAGAATGTGCAGTGAATTAAGACATCACTTAGAGCCGCACTCTTTGCAGGCAACAACGGCTCTCCAATGGAGCATGAATGGCAGGGCTGCGGGCAGCGCTGTCCTGGAAATGTGATATTATGGAAAGGAGAGGTGACCTGCTTACAGACAAAACAATGTGACTGGAAGAATCCTGCCTCCAAAATGGGACATGACTGCGGCCTCCCCCAGGGGCCGCGCGCTCCGTTCTCATCAGAGGCCTTTGACAGGCACAGAGGGAGGATGCGGGAGCACAGAGGTCCCAGCAGAACCGATGGTGGGAATGTCCTGCCTAGTCATGCAAGGGCTTGAGCCGGGGCTGGGGCTGCCCTGCACCCCCGGGCATTGCTGGGACATCCCACACGGGCTCCACGCTGCAGGCACAGCATCATCAGTATCCTGCAGCCATGTGTCACCTGCCTTTGGGAAGGGCCATCAGGTTGGTATGGACCACGCCAGCTTTGTTTGGCCTGGGCAACCACAGTTTGTCCCCTGCTTTTCCCCATCAAGACTCCCATCCCACCTCTCCCCACCCCCCTCCCAAGGTGAGCACTGGCGACCATAACCTGTGAAACCTGCCTCAAAGAACCTTTTCTAATAAGACAGGAGG
>NW_008626358.1:30937-31273 GCF_000691845.1 Merops nubicus
CATCCCTGGAGGGGGTTCCAAGCTGTGGAGATGTGGTGTGAGGGACATGGGTTAGCGGTGGACTTGGCAATGCTGGGTTGATGGTCAGACTTGATGATCTTAAAGGTCTCTTCCAACCAAAATCACTCTTTGCCTCTGTGATTCTCACGTATTTGAACCCTGGGCAGAGAGGTGCAGCGTTGCTCCTGATGCTCTGCTCCAGCGAGCAACTGAACTGCTGCAGACATCGTGGTGGGACAGCAGTGACCCCACCATCGCCGGCATGTCCCACGCCACTGGCCACCAGGAGTTACCAGGAACAGCTCTGGGACGAGCCTGGGATCGTGGGAAGCTGCT
>NW_008626358.1:31290-31650 GCF_000691845.1 Merops nubicus
AAGCTGCCCAGCCGCGGCACAGACGCGTGAGCCCGGGCGGCCCCCCCGGCGCCGTGCTGCTAGCCACCGCTGGGCACCTCCCAGCCCTGCGCTGGGGCTTGCCTCTAATCACACTTGGAGGGGAGGGGAAGGGAAATTCCTCAAATCTCTTGCTTTTTTCAAACCTTTCTATACCCGAGTCTCAGAGGTAAGGAGGAATTAGTACGGAACCATACCAAACAATAATAACCGCAGCCAATGTGCTCGGGCACTCCTGGGAGCTCGAGGAACAAAAGGAATCCGTGGCAGTGCGCTCGGGAAGGCTCGGGAGGGCTCGCTGCCCTCCTTCCCTCTCCCTCCAGCCCTCAGCACGAGGGGCTG
>NW_008626359.1:0-1561 GCF_000691845.1 Merops nubicus
GCTGCGGTGGTTTCGGACGATGGCAGGGAAGAGCCTCACCCAGGTAACTGTCTATTTTAAAGTACTGGTGAGCTAGAAGAAGATCCCCTCATGTTTGCACACCAAGGGTTTCCGGGGATCAGAGGGAGACACATCTCAGTGTCTGAGGGCAGTCCTCAAGAGAAAAAGCACTTTTAAATTTTATGAAAAAGGCATAAAAAATCTTGTGCCTAAAAGGAACGATGAGAAAGATCAAAGCAGAAAAAGAGATCTCTTTCAATTTAAAATAAAACAGAACAGATCACAGCTTTCAACACTCAGTTGTCACCAAAAAGTTCAAGACAGTCTGAGAGTGCTCCCCTGGTAACTCTCTGTGCTCTCCTTTATAGGCCTTACCTGTTAGGTTTTGAAACCTTTCATCTTTGTTGGTGAAATTAATTTGATGATGCAGCTGAATAATATTGAGCAGTGTCCTGGGCTGCTGCCCTTACAATAAATGGCAAAAGGATTTGTGAGCATTGTTTTGCTTCTTGAGAATAGTCTTCCCATGCAGTGAGTTTTAATGTATTAATGACATTGGCCTTTCTTCATAGGATTTGTCTTAAATGAATTTACCTCCTGATTCCAGGATAGGGACTGTGCTAGTTGAGGCCTTGGCACTTCTGAAGAATTTATTAGAATAGTTTTCTGTAAAGCCTCTTGTAGGAAAATATACCTCTGAATTTTCCTCTTCTGACAGAGAAAGGCCTTGCAGGCAAGCTCTAGAACTTGGGGATTTGTGGGCGTTTTGCCCCTTTGGTTTTAATGGGGGAAAAAAAGGGAACAGCAAGATTTTAATTTATCGTTTTCCTCCTGTAGAAGTCAGGAACTGTACTGAGAGAGTGTTTGAACCCTGCCCCAGCTGAGCTGCACTTCTGTCCCTGCCAGGGGGAGTTGGTTGCAGTGTTGCCCAGCAGTGCCCACTGCTTCTCTTCCAGGGGCTTGCAGGGCCGGGAGTGGGGAGAGGCAGGGGGGCAGTGGTGAGGAGCAGCTCAGCACCCAGCTCGGAGAGGACGATTACCTGGATGTCATCCCCCCATCCCCTGAGGAGGAGCTGCCTCCCTTCTCACCCTCCATGAGAAGTGCTAGGTAAGACAAAGACTGTTGCTAAAACTGTCTTCAGGATGATTTCAAAAAACACTCAAAAAGATCCAAAACTGACGCTTGCTGGAGAGTTGTAGCTCGTGCCTGGTTGCTGCGTGGTGGGTGAGATGTTGAGAACTGCTATCTGTGCTTGATAAAGACTTTTTCTAATGGCTTTTTTGTGGCTTTTGCTGGGAGAGGGGATAAAAGAAGTGACTGGAGCAAGTCTCCACACATTGGCCCCTAGGACGGGTGACAAACTCTGAGCTGCTCGGATTTAACAGGGCTTGCAGAAACTGATCCCTCTGTTCCACAGACCTGAAACTGTTCCTCTAAAAGAGAAACTTCTGGTGCAGCAGTGCCTGCGTGTGCAGGTCTCCCTGTTAATGACATTTTCCTCTTTCTTTGATGTCAGTGGCCTTGTCAAAGGGTCTCCTGCTGGTGGAGGGCCCTGGGCTGG
>NW_008626359.1:1592-3850 GCF_000691845.1 Merops nubicus
TGCAGTGAGGGGCGGGGGCGGGGGCCAGCAGCCGTGGTGCAGCCGGGGGCTGGGGCGCAGGACGCAGGTACGTGGAGCGCTCGGGCCCGGGGGTGGCTCCCAGACAACTGTCCCTGTGTGTCCCTGTGCCACCGGCAGGGGCCAGGAGGTGCAGGGCTGGCCCTCGGGGTGGGTCAGGGCTGCTGCCTCATCCTGACTCCATCTGGACATGGCTCAAAAGCAACAGCTCAAATCGTTCCCAAGGTGAGCTGTGGCACAGAGAGCTGCTGGAAGCTGGAGCTGTGTCAGGGCTCCCTTAGGTTTCCCTTTGAAACATTGAGCTAAACGTTGCTGAGTTTCACCTGCAGAATGGAATTGCCAAGGGCAGGTGTGGCACTGCCTGGTTTGAAGGCTGCAGCATCAGACTTCCCTCTAACAATACATAAAGATGTAGCTGATGATTCTGTCCCACAGTGTCACTTAAAATTCTGTGTTTATAAATGCCCAGAGAAGTGTTTTTATTTATGTTTTAACAATGCTGGTCTGGAAATCAAGGTAGTCAGGCTCCACCTTGCCACACCTCTGCACCTGGAGCCAGCTCTGCCCCCTGGGGACCACTGGCTCCTTGTGAGCTGTGCCCCTCTGACCACCCAGCAAATCCAAACTGGGGCAGCTGAGCTGAGGCTGGAATTCCACCTGAGGGGTCACTGCCCGGGCAGCTGAGAGGCCTCATCCAACCTGAACAGATCCATGAGAAAATGGGATTTGGTGTGTTTGGGGAGGGGTAGTTTGAGGTAAGCAAAACACTTAAACTTGAATGGTTTTTGGAAGTAAGTTTGGAGGGACTGTGACTGTATTTGGAAAATGCAGAGAGATGAATAACTCAGGGCAAAGATCTGCAGAGGAGGTGAGCGTGTGCTCGCAGAAACAGTGTCTTTAGGCACTCAGACTTCTGAAAAATATATTGAAAACCGATTATTTAGCCTTCCTGTGATTTCCTCTCCTTGGGGAGAGTGCTGTCACCGTGTGGCTGTTCTGAGGAGCGCCGGTGCTCCCGTGTGCTCACCCCCTCCCTCTCCCCTCCCAGGCGAGCGGCGGGAGCAGCTCTGGGCTGTCATGGAGCACATCTGCAGGCTGGTGGACGGCATCCCCCTGCAGCAGCTGCAGGGGCTGTCCTGCGCCAGGGACCTCCTCCAGCAGCGGGAGCTCAGGTGGGTCCCGGCAGCAGCTCCCCGAGCTGTGCCCGGCTGCCTGCAGGGGGCCCCACCGCCCCGGGGGAGCTCTGACAAAGGCGAGCAGGGGTCCCCACCGCACCGGGGGAGCTCTGACAAAGCTGAAAAGTGCTGACACACTGAGGGGAATAAAAAACAGTGTGAACTGCCCAAAGTGTAGACAGTGCCAGTGCTCTGCCCCACAGAAGGGTCCTGCTCCACCCTCAGTCTGAGCACAGGTAGTCTTGCATCTCTTCTCCAGAATGTGACAAGGGGGGGATGGTTTGAAACTCAAAGAGGGAGACTAGAGAGAAGGAAGAAATTGTTGGCACTGAGGGTGTTGATCCCCTGTCCCAGGCTGCCCAGAGAGGTGGTCGCTGCCCCATCCCTGGAACCATCCCAGGTGAGGTTGGCTGGGGCTCTGAGCACCCTGCTCTAGCTGCAGATGTCCCTGCAGGGGTATGGCACTGGGTGACCTTTAAAGGCTCTACCTTGCCTGGGTCAGTTCTTTGCTATTAGCAATTCTTTTATTTTCTGTCTGCAGAAGAGGTGTAGTAATTTTGTCAGTACTTAGTTCAGCAGTGTTCTGGTATTATTCTCTCTTCTCTGGATTTGTTTGCAGTATTTTTAAAATGCAGGGTTACAGTGCTCTGTGACCACCACACGTCAACGTTTTCAACAGCAGAGACACAACTGTCTAATGCACATTGTAGAAATCAGAGCTCGTGACTGTTCTTTTCCTTCTTCCTTTCCTTGCCGCCTCTCCCAGGAGAAAACTGCTCACAAGTTCCATCCCTTGGAAGGAAGGCAGCTCAAACACTTCCCCCAGGCCCCAGGAAGCACGTCTGGAGTGGGGCTCTCCTGGGGCTGCTCTGTGTCCTGGCCCCAGCTGGAGCTCCAGTTCTGCCAGGAACTCGCCCAGATCCACCAGCCTCCCAGCTCCGCCTTCTGCCCCAGTTAATGCCAGCAATTTTTCCACCAAAAAAAGTCAAACCGTGGATACCTCTTATGCCTCAAAGCAAAGTACTGAGGAGAGCTCCTGCCCAGGAGCTATGACACCGTGGTCTG
>NW_008626359.1:3891-4143 GCF_000691845.1 Merops nubicus
GAGCTATTGCGCGGTGTTCTGCCGGGCCAGCCAGTGCAGAGGGGGCTCCCCTGGGGCGGGGCTCCGAGACGCCTCTCGGCAGCAGTGGGCCTGGGAAGCCTGGGCTGGGACACGGCAGGGAGCTGGAGGGGCCTCTCAGCAGCACAGCACTGGGGGCTGGGGGCACAGCCCCTGCTGGGGCTGCAGGGGACACGGCCCTGGACCTGGATCCCTTTGACCTCGAGGGCTGGGAGGAGCCGGTGAGCGTCTCGG
>NW_008626359.1:4210-5911 GCF_000691845.1 Merops nubicus
GCCCCCGGCCAGCTCCCTCCTCTCAAAGATCCTGTCCAGAGCCAAAGGCTCTGCTGCCTGCTCCAGCCCCGCCAGCTTCCCAGTGGCAGCAAAGAACCATCCAGGTAAATCATCCTCATTAGAATCACTGTCTTTCTCTTTTAAAAGCTTCCTTTACTTGTTTCCAAACCTAAGGCCAAGTAACTGACTGTAGGTCACATCGTAGAATCATTGAGGTTGGAAAAGACCTCCAAGATCAAGTGCAGCTATCAACCCAACACTACCATGACCACTAAGCCATGCCCATGGTTTAGAGAGCCATGTCTATGTGTTTTTTGAACCCCAGCAGGGTTAGTGACTCCACCACCTCCCTGGGCCAAGGCCTCACCACTCTGCCAGGAAAGAAATTCTTCCTAAGATCCAATCAAAACCTCCACTGGGGCAACTTCAGCCCATTGCCTGTCATCCTGTCACTGGTTACCTTGGAGAAGAGACCAACACCCACCTCACTCCGACCTCCTCTCAGGGAGTTGTAGAGAGCAGGAAGGTCTGCCCTGAGCCTCCTCTTCTCCAGACTAAACACCCCCAGCTCCCTCAGCTGCTCCTCACAAGCCATGTTCCCCAGAGCCCTCACCACCTTCATTGCCCTTCTCTGGATCTGCACCAGCCCCTCATGGTCTTTCTTATCCTGTGGTGCCCAAACTGCTCAGCTGTGGCCTCCCCAGTGCTGAGTCCAGGGGCAGATCATTGCCCTGCTCCTGCTGGATGCACTAGATTGGATATCAGTGGTGTTGATGCCTTTTGTTTCTGTATATATATCTTTTTGGTTTCTCTTTGCAAAGTCATCTTCTGTGTTTGGTTTTTTTATGCTGAACTTCTGAACGTTTATTTGCCATGCAGGCTGCTGGGAAGGTAAAGCTGCTAAAATTGGAAACCAGAATGTTGTTGAGTCTTAAATGATTCTGCAATTGTTAATTCAAATCTGTGCAGGTTTCAGCTGTTTATGCAGAAATGTTCAAAAACAGGCACTTATTGAAGCAAACGTGATCCCTCTGGGGCACAGGGGTGGGACCGTGGTATTTGTGGCTACTCTAGGACCAAGGTGGTGAAAATCAGCTTCTCTGTGGCTGCCTCACTAGCACCTGCTGCTGGTGCCCACAGAGAGCCTGATCCTTGTGGTTTGTGACAGATGGAGCTGGTGAGGGGTCTAGAGCCCAGGTGTGGTGAGGAGCAGCTGAGGGAGCTGGGGGTGCTGAGCCTGGAGCAAAGGAGGCTCAGGGGAGACCTTCTGGCTCTGCACAGCTCCTGACAGGAGCCGGGAGCCAGGGGGGGGTCAGGCTCTGCTCCCAAGGAACAAGGGACAGGACAAGAGGAAACAGCCTCAAGTTGCCCCAGGGGAGGTTGAGGTTGTCCCTGAGGAACAATTTGTTCCCCTGGAGGGTTGCCCAGGGCTGTGCCAGGCTGCCCAGGGCAGTGGTGGAGTCCCCACCCCTGGAGGGGTTTCCAAGCCGTGGAGATGTGGTGTGAGGGACACGGGGCAGTGGGGACCTGGCAGTGCTGGGGAAGGGTTGGACTTGTTGATCTTGAAGGCCTCTTCCAACCAAAACAATTCTGTGATTCTATGAAGTTTGTTGGTGTAAGACTGTGCTTTTTACAGTCATGGGTATAAAGCTTTTTTTCCAGAGAGCTGCCTATAATCAAAATTCACCGTTTAGCCAGTCT
>NW_008626359.1:6056-19687 GCF_000691845.1 Merops nubicus
TTTCAGAGGTTGGAGGGGTTGAAGTGGTGCCCAAGGCACCTGTTAGAGCCAAGCAGGTGTGTGTGGTGGGGGGCTGGTGCAGCCTGGCCCCCCAACTCACTGCACTGACCTTTTCTTTGCCCGCTAGACCCAGCGGCCAGGAGCCCCGCACTGGAGCGCTTCAGGGGCACGAGGTTTCCCCACTCTGAGGAAATGATGAAGGTGTTTCACAGGAAGTTTGGCTTGCACTGCTTCCGGACCAACCAGCTGGAGGCCATCAATGCAGCTCTCCTGGGTGAAGACTGCTTCGTCCTGATGCCCACGGGTGGGTGTCCCCACAGGTGCCAGGGCTGTGGGCTTCAAGCTGTGGCTCGCTCCTGACAAATAAGGCTCCTTTTGGGAGGCCCTTGACAGAATTCTCTCTCTCTCTCTATGCCCTTGTGGAGGTGCTGCTGGAATTCTGTGGCTGCAGGATTTGTGGCACGTTGTGTGCACTGGGGTATTTTGAATGAGGTGATTGAATTTCTGCCTTCTGTAATGTTTCACATGATAGCTTTTCCTTATATCAGACATCAAGGCAGTCACTGGTAAAAGCTGACTTCTGAAAATGCCATAAAATGGGAAGTAGGGAATCGTTCTGCCCTCCTCCAGACCCTCTCTCTTTCCCCTCAATACCTAAAGCTTGTTGTGTTCTGTTTAATCCTTGCAGGTGGTGGTAAGAGCTTGTGCTACCAGTTACCAGCGTGTGTCTCTGCTGGAGTCACCATTGTCATCTCCCCCCTGAGGTCGCTGATCATAGATCAAGTTCAGAAACTGAAGACTTTAGATGTGAGTTCCAACAGCTTTATTTAGTTGAAGTGCAGATAAGTGAATTAAAGATCTGAAATTTTACAGCAAACAGCAAAAGCTGCTGAGATGGGCACTGTGGAAGGCACACAGAGTTGTCTGGGAAGGACTAAACCAGCTGAACTAGAATATCCTGGCAGTCTAACTGCTAAATTTATTGATGGTCATGTGTATTTGTTATGGGTGCTTAGTTCTCAGGTGCAGGTGCCTGATTCTTGGGCTCTGAGAGCTGTATGTAGACACCTAAGTGGAGCAGCCTGGCTCAGCAGCAGCGAGGCACTAACAGCTCCTGTGCTGGGGGGTCCTGGCAGTGCTGAGCATTTCACTGAGCCACAGGATGGGCTTGAAGGGACCTTAAAGGTCATCTAGTTCCAGGCCCTGCCTGGGGCAAAACCACAGAGGTAGCTGGGGATATGGGACTGAAGGGACTCTGGCTCAGGGTTCTGAAGGTCAGACAAATCCTTCTCTCATCCAGGGCAGTTTTTGATGGCCTCACTAGACAGGGCCCTCAGGCAGTTCTCCACCATTTAGTGGCTGTTGCACAGCACTGTGCTGTGGCCACACTTGGCTCTCTCTGGTGTTGTGGCTCTTTAACCTGGCTCAGTGGCTCCTGGGGATCTGTAGCTGCAGGAGTCTCCTCTGCAGAGCTGCAGCTGCCGCTTGCCAGAGGAAGAGGAAACCACCAGGAGAACTGGCTCTGGTGCTGTGACCAGTTCTTACAGCAGTCTGGTCCTAAGGATCCCATTCCTTTGTCACTAGTAAGTTATGCTTTCAAATTTAATATTAAATCCCTGCTCCAAGTTGTAGCCCATCTCCTCCAATGCAGTGTTGTTCTCTGCTTGTGGGTGCTGGTATTGAATGTGCTACCAGTTCCAAGCAAGCAGACAAATCCCCTAAGCCTGCTGTTGGTTTGCTGGTAGAACTGGGAGCAGAAGAACACAATTCAGCTTATAGTCTTTTGGTTTTATCATTAACAGTTCTGTGATGTCTACAGGACAGTGGGGGCTCAAACGCTGTCTGTAACTACACCAAGCAGTGCTGAAAATGTGCTCGTTGAGGACAGTCAATGCATGTGCTTCATCTGCTTTATGACTACATGTAGGACTATAATTGGAGGTTCTTCTGGTTTGCACCTATTAAAACAATATATTTTTAAAATCTAGATTGCTGCAACATATCTGACTGGTGACAGAACAGATGCGGACGCCTCAAAAATATACATGCAATTATCAAAAAAGGACCCTGTAATAAAGCTGCTGTATGTTACCCCTGAGAAGGTCTGTGTTTAATCTGCATTGTGAAATCCTGGAGGCAGCAGGAGGAGGGTTACTAGGAAGTATTAAAGGGCAAACACAGAATGTAGAGCAGGCTTCTGGGGAAACAGGCTGTTAAATGTTTTTTAGATAATTCGGTAAGGCCCTGTACAGATAATTGCAATCAGTAATTAACCAGGAATGAGAACTGAGTATGTCTATACAATCTAAATTCTTGAAACTAAAGCCCCATGCCCATCCATTTTGCTATAGCTTACTGCAGATTAGTGGCTAATTGCTGTCAAGTAGCTGTTAGAACCTGGGCTACTACAATTAGGATAATTCAGGGAAAAAAATATGTAACTGTCAGGGTAATAGGTGATTGTCAAACGAGTGCCTTGTACTTAATTACATTCTGCCTTCAAAACTTAGGCTCTCCTGCTGGAGCTTTGTAAGAGGGGACTGTTCAGTGCAGTGATTCCTTTCCTTCAGCACTGTCTGCCATGGCATAAATCATTTAACTTGACTCAGATTTAAGACCTCTGGGTAGATGATCCCAGAAGCCTGTGGAAAACCCACACGAGCTGCTTGCCACCTTCTTTACACCTTCAGGCCTCCCCTGTGCACTGCAGATGAACTTTGCTGTTCAGAGCAGGGGGTTTTGGGGTCTTGGGTGGGGTGACCCCTCTCTCCCTTCCTTCAGCCCCTCATGCCCCTGCTGGCCCTGTGCCTAGGTGTGTGCCAGCAGCCGCCTGATGTCAGCCCTGGAGAACCTCTACGACAGGAAACTCCTGGCACGTTTTGTCATCGACGAGGCCCACTGTGTCAGCCAGGTGAGAACCTCTGGGGTGGCTCAGAGCAGCAGAAGCCTGTAGTTGGGAGATCTTGCTCAGGGGGTACTTACCTTTTGTTCTGCCTCCAGTGGGGTCACGATTTCCGCCAAGACTACAAACGCCTGAACATGCTCCGCAAGAAGTTCCGCTGCGTCCCCATGATGGCCCTCACGGCCACTGCCACCCCCAGGGTGCAGAAGGACATTCAGAATCAGCTCGAGATGCTCAAGCCACAAGTGTGAGTTGCTCTGGGGTTTCCTGAAACCAAATTGTTTGTGAAATTCGCACAAGTTTGGAGTGGAAGGCTGAGTGAAGTAAGCAAAGCCTCCCAGGGCCATCTGGGATCCTTCAGTAGTTGTGTCTGATGAAAAGAGAAGGGGTGGTTGGAATTTGATGGGAGTTATATGCAAAATATTAAAGGAAGAAAAAAGAAAACTTGCCCAGCTCTTCCTTGCTTGACTGAGGAAGGTGTTTAATAGGAAATGATGACAGGAGCTTTTCTGTGTCACTGGCAAAATGTGCACGTTGTATTTTAGGGTGCTTTTCCTGAGACTGCTGCAAAACTGCATAAGCTGGAAGAGTTTTTTAATTAGCATTGGCAGTGACCTAGCTAATGAGATACCCCTGGGCCTGTGCTGATCTGTAGGGTTTTCTACACAGCACTGTGTGGCTTGGGTTTGTTCACAGCCACAGGAAAATCCAGCGGCTTTAGACAGTGTGGGCAAGGTGGATCTGCAGGCACAGCAGGACAGTAACTCCTTAGCAGAGAGTGCAGAGCAAGCAGTGGTTGGCTGAATTTGGGACAGCCCAGGCAATACTGAGCTAGTTGAAGGGCTCTCTGCACCTGTATGAGCACCCACAAGCTGCTGTGTTTTAGGTTTACAATGAGCTTCAACAGACACAACCTGAAATACGATGTGTTACCCAAGAAGCCAAAGAAGGTGGCAATGGATTGCTTGGAATGGATTAAAAAATACCACCCCCGTGAGTACTGAGCAGCACCCTGTGCCTGCCTGCATTCATCAGCTACTTTTTAAGGCAGAAAAGCTTTTATAATGCTGTAAAAAATCAGACTTGTGCCTTTCTGTAAGCAACTAATATATTTTTATATATATAGGAAATTGGTTGCCCAGAGAGGTGGTCGCTGCCCCATCCCTGGAACCATCCCAGGTCAGGCTGGATGGGGCTCTGAGCACCCTGCTCTGGTTGCAGATGTCCCTGCTGAGTGCAGGGGATTGGACTAGATGACCTTGAAAGATCCCTTCCCACCCAAACCATTCTATAATTTACAAGAAAAACAAGTTGGAGGCAAAAATGGTAATATTAATAATGGGAATCAGATTTATGGCCGTCCTGAGGTTAAGAGTTCAGTTTAAGATGGACAAGTAGATTATGGGCTTGCTCTTGAGTAATCTTTCTGGAGGTTGCCAGACCTTTGAGCAGCGTATCTTCATAAGACATAAAGGGCATCCAATATCCAGACTGTCTTAACTGTTTCATTCTGGTGGTCTGCTTACCTGTGGCTCCCACTGATGATATCTTTAGACATTCCCATCTCTGCAGGCTCGGTTTTGTAGCCCTGCCTGCAGCAGGTTGACTTCCTCAGGTTCCCTTCATCCCTCATCCAGTGCTGTAACCTCATGTATCACTGACTGAACTTCTCTAGCTCTTGATTTCTGTAGCTCTTCCTTTATGTCTTTTAAATCCTAAGACTGCACAGTGGTGAGCAGGAAAAAATTTTTGGATTCCACCTCACCAAGAAGCCCTGGGGACTGGGTGAGGAGAAGCTGAGAAAAACATCTGATATTAACAAAATCACTTCCCTTATTAAGCAGTTATTACATTACACTTCCTAACCTCTCCCTATTGGAGTAAATGTGTCTGCTTGGCAGGTTTGACTGTTTGTAAGTGAAAGGGAATAAAGCAGTGTTGTAGCACAAAGCTTTTTCCTGTCTTTGCAGATGACTCTGGAATTATTTATTGCCTTTCACGCCACGAGTGTGACACCACAGCAGCTATTCTGCAGAAGGAGGGTCTGACTGCCCTCGCCTACCACGCCGGCCTCACCGACGCCAACAGGGACCTGGTGCAGAAGAAATGGGTTAATCAGGAAGGGTGCCAGGTAAGGGAGAAGCTACTGGGGAAAAAAGGGAATGGAATTGGGAGCACTTCAAAGGGAAGCTGGGTGACGTCACTGCCAGGCCGGGTCTTCAATTCAGGAAGGACCTTGAGGGGCTGGAGTGTGGCCAGAGAAGGGCAACGGAGCTGCTGGGGAAGGGTCTAGAGCCCAAGTGTGGGGAGGAGCAGCTGAGGGAGCTGGGGGTGCTGAGCCTGGAGCAAAGGAGGCTCAGGGGAGACCTTCTGGCTCTGCACAGCTCCTGACAGGAGCCTGGAGCCAGGTGGGGGGCGGGCTCTGCTCCCAAGGAACAAGGGACAGGACAAGAGGCAATGGCCTCAGGTTGCCCCAGGGGAGGTTGAGGTTGTCCCTGAGGAACAATTTGTTGCCCTGGAGGGTTGCCCAGGGCTGTGCCAGGCTGCCCAGGGCAGTGGTGGAGTCCCCACCCCTGGAGGGGTTTCCAAGCTGTGGAGATGTGGTGTGAGGGACACGGGGCAGTGGGGACCTGGCAGTGCTGGGGAGTGGTTGGACTGGATGATCTTGAAGGTCTCTTCCAACCAAAACGATTCTGTGATGCTCCAGGAGGAAGGAACTGAGCACTACAAAGCTTTTGTAATGGCTCTGGGCACGTTGCTGAATTGTACCCTGAGACTCCAGCCTGGAGTTCTCCTGTGCCCGGAGCAGCCCTTCCAGGAGAGGTGGTTTTGCCATTCTGTACTGGCCTTGCAGCTCTACAGTTGAAGTTGCAACTTCTGCAGAGTTTCATCCTCCTGGCTGCCTTTGGTGCAGAGGGCTGGGTGAGTAAGTGCTGGCAGTGACAAGTCCTTGCTCCCTCCCAGGTCATCTGTGCCACCATTGCCTTCGGCATGGGCATCGACAAGCCCGACGTGCGCTACGTCATCCACGCCTCCCTCCCCAAGTCCATCGAGGGCTACTACCAGGAGTCGGGCAGGGCTGGCCGAGATGGGGACATGTCTCACTGCCTGCTCTTCTACAGCTACAGCGACGTCACCCGGCTCAGGAGGCTCATCCTGAGTGAGTCCTGCCCCCTGGGGCCCAGCGGGGACAGCAGCGAGCGAGCAGCCAGCTCGTCGCTCGGGCCCTGGCTCCCTTCTGTTCCCACTGTGGCATTTTCTCCTGTGGGAGGAAGTTCTCCTGTTTGTCGTGTGGCACTGCAGCAGTGGGACAGCTGGGTGCCTTCATTTTATTTACCTGGATGATCTTTTGTAACAAATGATTTTCTGTTGCTCACACTTCATTCTAGTCAAACCTGGTTTGCTTCGTACGTATCTCTTGACTTTTGCCATTCTAGTCTTATTGCCCTTCCCCACTCTTTAAAATATTAGAGGTAAAATCTGTCCTAGCTCAGTTCTGTACTAACCTACTCATCTCTTTGTAAGCAAAAAAGAACTCTGTGTGTCTAGCTGATAGCATAAAAATGCAGAGGAGCAGATTGAGCCAATGCCATTGAATTTATTGCGTTTCAGTGGAGAAAGATGGGAACAGTCACACCAGGCAGACCCACTTCAACAACCTGTACAGCATGGTTCATTACTGTGAGAACGTGGTGGACTGCCGGAGGATTCAGCTTTTGGCCTACTTTGGGGAAACTAATTTCAATCCCACCTTCTGTAAAGAACACCCAGAAGTCATCTGCGATAACTGCAGCAGAAACAAGGTAAAGCTCAGAGCCCTTATTTACAGTGTTGAGGAACTGATTTTGCATTTAGCTGCATTAAGAAAGAGTTAAGTGACATTTGGGAAGACAAAGGGAGAAAATTATTAAGATCTCTTGTATTTTTCTGTTGCTTGATGCTTGGAATTATTCCCAGGGTTTGACCTGGAGCAGAATTACACAGACTACTCATGGACTTAGGATGTGCCTGTTTCTGCCCAAGCAGGACTGGTGAGGTGTAGGGATCCTCCTTGGTGTGGATTTTCTTGGCTACAGCACTTGCAGGAGGCAGGAGATGATGGAAGATCCCCTGGAATGGCCATGGGGGATCCCCAAAGATGAGGGTTTGGTTTGTGCATCAAGGATCAGAGCAAACTTGTTAGTGGTGTGAGCAGGAGTGGAGCAGAAGGTGGCTGCTGAAGGGAAGGGTGGCTGCTCTCTATATAACCAGATGAGTTTCATACCCGAGGATGCTGCTCCTCAGTCCTGCATTTACCTTGTGTAGCTGGGTTTGTAACAAAAACTGACGAGAATAACGTGTCCTGTCTCCTCAATCTGATGTGGATTGGAAGTGTAAGTTCAGAGCATGGCAGCAGGATAATTACAGGAACACTTTCCAATTACCCTGATTACCAGAATCCACCCAGCACCCTTGCAGCTCACTCCGTGGAGTAACAGCAGAGATTGCATCCAACTCCTTGGTGGGTATTATTGCATTGCCTGGAGTGTTATCCAATCCAGGATTCCTGTGACTCTGTTGTATCAGTGTGGGTGTACTAACTAGAAAATCACAATTCCTTCACTTGAAAGGAAATGAATCCATGACTGGAAAAAGCTCCATCATGAAACCCAAGGCTGTTGGTAACAACCTGTGTGAGGACAGAACCCCATAACTTCATTTCCTAATTAAGTCTGTTTTAACAGGATTACAAATCAAGAAATGTAACAGATGAGGTGAAGAGCATTATAAGATTTGTACAGGAGCATTGTGGACAAACGAGACGAATTAGTGCCAAGGGGAATACAGGTTCTGGAAGATACACATTGAATATGATGGTCGACATTTTCCTCGGTGAGTTCCATTCTCACAGAGACAACAACAGACTCGGGGCAGTAATTCCTGACTGTGTACCAGGAGACCTGCACAGGAGCAGCAGTGGTTTAAAAGAAGAACTATTTTGCAAAATTATTCTTCCCAGGGATCTCTTGGTGGTAAATGAGCCAAGCTAAATGAGACCAAAGCTTTAATCTGTTTTGGGTTGCTGTAGTGATAGTGTTATTTTTCTGGTGGGGCTTGGAGTTGGTGCTGAGTGAAGGTGGTTGTTTTAAGTGCACATATGATGGAATGCCCTTGGGAATCTTCCACAGCTCTGTGAGTACATTTGTACATTGTCTTCCGGCTGACAGGCTGATCCCATGATTTCTGTCACCCAGGTAAGACGAGTGCGAAGATTCAGTCAGGAATATTTGGGAAGGGAGCTGCCTACTCGAGGCACAACGTTGAAAGGCTGTTCAGGAAGCTGGTCTTGGACAAGATTCTGGATGAAGACCTGTACATCACGGCCAACGACCAGGCTGTAGCCTATGTGATGCTGGGAGAGAAGGCTCAGGCTGTGCTGGACGGGGCACTACAGGTCTGTAGCAGTTGATTTCTTTTGTTTTCCTTTACTGTACTCTTTTAAGGAACATGCTACAGGTTTAAAGCAATATATACCCTAGGACAGCTTAAAAGTAGCTTGCCTACCAGCTGAAGTACAGGAACAAATCTGTAGCATACACAGGGAACAGACTCTCACAAGCATGGCTTGGAGTCCAGTATTTTAATAATGTTGTGAGACAAAGGTAAATGTGAGAGGATTGGGAGGATTAAATCTTTCTCCTCTCCCCCCATCCATCTGGACAAGGAGGGGAAGTTCTGACCAACACAGAAAAAGCTAGCTAAGGAAAGAAGGAGCAGTGCTCCCTTCACCTGCATTTTCTGCTCTATTCTTTTTCCAGTCATTGGTGAGCTCTGTTGGAAAATGTACTTCAAGAAAGTCAGGGAACCAGCCCCTGAACTGCTTGGGGTGACGTCTCCTCTGCATTGCTGCAGTGATTGGGGAAGAGCAGAGCCCTCAGCATTACACCCAGTGACCTCTGTTTAAAGCTAGCTGTGAATTGGCTTCTTGGGACTTTTTTTCCCTGTGTGGTGTTTATTCTGCTAGTTCTGTGTAGATGAAACTGAGGAAAGGATAAGTAGCCTGTAAAAAAAAAAATATATATATATTTAAAGTGTATACTGGAAAAATAGGTTTTTTTTGGTCCATCAAAGTATACTTTGAATCCTTCACCATTTTCATGTGTTATCAATCGATCTGATGATGGCTCTGCAGTCAGTCCCTGCCAGAAGTTGCTGATGGTTGTGTCTTAACAGGTGGAGTTCCATGAAACAGAAAGTGCCAGTGCCATCAGAAAGCAAAGGGCTTCCATGGCAAAGATGTCCCAGCGGGAAGAGATGGTTAAAAAGTGCCTTGGGGAACTTACAGACACGTGCAAAATGCTTGGGAAGGTCTTCGATGTGCATTACTTCAATATTTTCAATACTTCAACCTTGAAGAAAATAGCAGGTGATGTCAGCTTTGGGTCCCTCAGCACCCCTTTGGCTGCAGACCATGTGTGCAGCTGCAGCCTTTCCTGGCAGGAGAGCTGCAGTTCCCAACGTCGAGCACCAGCAGGTTTGAGGACACAGAGCTGAGCGAGTCCTGTGGAGTGGCTGACACAGCACAGGTTCCTCAGAGCTGCAGTTGGTGCTGTGGCAGTCCTGTGGGATAGGTACAAGAGCCACCCAAGCCATCCTAGAATCAGTTTGGTTGGAAGAGACCTTTAAAATCATCAGGCCCAACCATCCTCCAGCACTGCCAGGTCCCCACTGCCCCGTGTCCCTCACACCACATCTCCACAGCTTGAAAACCCCTCCAGGGGTGGGGACTCCACCACTGCCCTGGGCAGCACCTGGCCCAAACCTCCTGTCAGGGAGTCATCAAGAGAATAAATTTGAAGAACTGTCAGAGAAAATTCATAGAATCATAGAATCCATAGAAAATTTTTGGGCTAGTTTTTGTGCTAACCAACTTAGCAGCAAATCTGCTGGAATAAAGGCATGCTGCCTGAAGGACTTAATGCAGAGTGGCACTAAAAGGAATTAATTTCCTCCAAAACACTCCAGCATTGCCTCTCTTAAAAAAAAAAAAGTTCATTTGTTTGACATGTCTAATTGGTACTTTGTCACATTACAGAAACCCTGTCATCTGATGTGGAGATTTTACTGCAGATTGATGGTGTCACAGAAGACAAACTGGAAAAATATGGTGCAGAAATAATTAAAGTGATGGCTAAGTACTCGGAGTGGACCCTACCAGGTTTAGTGAACTTTGTACCTAAGTGTGTGCTCCCCTTTACCCTTCTCTGCTCCTCTGTCAGATGCTTCACTCAAAAGTTACCTGGTTTTAAGTACAGTTAACTAATTGTAACAGTTTAATAACTACCAAAAGGAAGCAATTTTACATTTTTCAGAATATACAAAGGTCTTTGCAATGATAGAATCCCAGACAGGTTTGGGTGGGAAGGGACCTGTCAAGGTCACCCAGTCCAGCCCCCTGCAGGGAGCAGGGACATCTGCAGCTAGAGCAGGGTGCTCAGAGCCCCAGCCAACCTCACCTGGGATGGTTCCAGGGATGGGGCAGCGACCACCTCTCTGGGCAGCCTGGGACAGGGGCTCACCACCCTCACAGTGAAGAATTTATCTTCTTGCTAGTTAAATTCATCATGAAAGGCTGAAAAAGGAAGAGTGGAAGTAAGCAGAAGTAAGTGGAGTGTTCTGCTCCAAACCTATTAGTTAGTTAGGATTCTGACCTTCAGGTTAAAGGTCTTGCACCTCCAGCATGTTTCTCCCCCTGCACCCACTCTGCAGGGGGTGGGTACCATTGTGGCCAGGCAGATAACCAATAACTACTGCTCTTTATTTCTCATTGTGATTGAGGTCAGCATGTTCAGGGCTTCCCCAACAGCCCTTGCTCAGCGTGAGGAGCTTTCAAAGCTGGGTGTGCAGGGGCTGTGGGGTCGGGACAGTGGTGTCCTCACAGTGCCTGTGCACAGCTCTAACACCCCCACCCCCCAGGGTCCAGCTCGGTGGAGAACTGAGCCCCCAGACAGGTCAGTCTGGTGACTCTGAGCCCAGCGTGGGCCTGGTGTTGTAATGAGGGTGTTGAGCAGCCTGGCTTCAGGGTTAGACACGGGCCCTGTGGCTTTCCTGTGATTCCTGCTCATGTTTAAGGTGTCTGTGCTGCCAGCACTGCAGTGGCTGCAGACCTGACTTTTAGGTATTTTATTCTACTGCCCATGCACAGAGTCACATCCCTCTTGGTCGGGGCTGCCTGGAAGGAGCTCTGGGCTCTCTCAGCCTTCCAGGGACTCCTGATGCCCTGTTTAAATGAATGACTTCTTTGACTGTGGTATTTACTGTCTGTTCCACAGTTCTTCCCAGCTGACAAGGGGAAAGGCAGAAAGCCCAGTGTTACCAAGGTAGTTCAGACAAGAAGCCAGGCTAGAGAAAAGCAGACTGGCCAGTATTCTGTTATGTCATGAGAGAAACCCAAACTGCCTCTGTCCTTGCTTCACACCAGTCTCCTTTAGCTGGGCCCAAAGCATCAGGGGGATGAAGGCAGAGCAGAGGAGGTTCTGAAGAGCAAGGATGGGTGTTTTGGTGGCAGTGCAGTCGCTGTGTTCCGGCTGATGGTTCTGACTGGCCTGGGCAATGTCTCAGTGCTGTTAGTTTTAACTCACTGTCTGTCTGCAGAAGATGCCACCTGCCCCAGCGTGGACACAGCCACGGGGAGCACCAGCACTCCTGAGAGCGGCGAGGAAGCACAGGAGGCAGTTACAACCTCCAGCTATTTTTCAAATAAAGCAAACCAAAGGAAGAAAAGGAAAAGGCCACCCAACTTCAGAGAATCAAAGAGGAAGAAGATGAGCAGTGGTGGCAACCAGCAGTTCCACCCCAGAGGGTAGGTTGTTTGCCATCTTGGTAACTTTCTTTTGCCCAGAATATGTGGTGCTGATCCCAGAGTTGCACTGGTAGGTCTCCTACTGCATTTTCTTAAGAAATACCAGACTGTCACAGGGTGAGGAAAGAGCCAGGCTGGGCCTCTGAGTCTGTGACCTTGTTTTACCTTTGAGTCCATGACCTTGCTCAGAACGCTCCTAACAGGGTCTCCAAAACATGCTGTAGAATCCTCACAGGGAGTGAGTCACGCCTAAACTTTAACCCCTGTTTGGTTTTATTGGTGGTGTTATTGGTTTTTACATGTCCCTGCTTTAACAATGTGCTCAGGATTGAAGAGGAAACGACGTCTGACTTGAAATTCAACCTTCTGAAGCTCTCTGGCTCTGTCTGTCCTTCCCAAGCACGTCTCCTTCTCTGCCCTGTGTTCTCTCAGTCTGGTGGTGTTTTTTTTGTAGCAAAGAGCAGTCCTCACCTCAGCAGATTTTACTCCCACCCTTTTCACCTTCCTAAAAGGCTGTTGACCCCGAATTGCCACTTGATGTTGACAATCTAATCAGATTAACCTCGAGGGGTTGGCTCAGCATTCCCCAGCCCTGTCTCGGGCTGCTCCTTGCCTGTAGGCAAATGCCAGGGAAGCAGCTACACTTGATTTGCATTTCAAAGGTATTTTAGCAGCCATGTGTATTTAAAAAATATATTAAATTTAAAAATGAAAGCATAGCCTAATAGAAAATCTGATGATGGTGCATCTGTGGGTGCAGGGAGTGGGGCAATGAGCATTGGACAGGCCTCTGAACTCTCTCTGAATCTTGCAGGGGCTACAGCAAGTTCCGGAGGAGCAAGCGGCCGGTCAGCTCCCAGGCTGCAGTGTCCTGCAGCAGCAGTGCCCTGCAGGGAGCTGCCGGCAGGCTGGGGATTATGGCACCACCAAAACCCAAAACCAGACACTTCCTTCAGCCCTCATACTCGGTACTGTAAGGAGGAAGGCGTAAATAGTGTATAAAAACCAGCCCCGAGGATGTAATCATTGTTCCTTAAATTTGTTTCATTTTGCTAAACCTTCTGAGACTTGTACATTTGTCAAGTGCAAAAACTTGCATTAAATAAATGTTTTTAAACTCATGAGTTTATTTGGACCTCTCTGCTACAAACAAAGAGAGCTTTGGCTGCTCCTACGAGCTCTCCAGGCCAGTGAGAACAGCCCCTGTGAGCTGCTTCACAGCCACCCTGGAGGTGTGCCCCAGAAGCAGATGGAAACCTGTGTCCAGGAGCTGTGCTGCTGTTCTCCTCCCTTGCTGCATGCCTGAGAAGTTCAGACCTCCAGCACTGAGCTGTTCTGGACAGGTGAGGCTTCGGGTGCTCACAGGAGACAGGAAACAACCAACTCTTCTATGTTTCAGGCTTTATTCCCCTGGCCCTGGGGCTGGAGGGGCTCTGGGTGGGCCCTGCCCCATGTGTGCCTTTAGTCATGGGTTTTTTTGCGTGGTTGGTTTTTTTAATATGATGTACCAGAGCCATGGGGAAGGGCATCTGAGCAGCCCTCAGCTCCTGCAGCAGGTAGCCCTGGCTGAGGGGCTGAGCCGTGCCCAGCTCCACCCCCACGCTCGCTGGACCCCTGCCCCGGGTGCAGCAAGGGTCTCAGGAGCTGCTGCTGGGCCACAACACTGCCAGCTGGCCTGGAGCGTGCTGTGACCCGTCCTGCCAGCAACAGACCCTTCAGACCGTGCTGATTCATCTGTTAAAAATGTTCACTTTTTCTCTCCTGCGTATGCCAAGCTGCAGCATGCATGCAGAGCACAATTCCATCGTGCCAGGATGGCATCCAGGCGGGTTTGGAATCTTGCCAGAGGAGCCTCACAGCCTCTCTGGGCAGCTGCTCCAGGCTCGG
>NW_008626359.1:20071-20305 GCF_000691845.1 Merops nubicus
TACCGTTGGCCGCCTCGGCCACAAGGGCCATTGCTGGGCAACTTCTTGTCCCCCAGCACTCCCAGGTCCTCCTCGACAGAGCTGCCTCCCGGCAGGTCACCTTCGCCTCCGCTGGTCCGTGGGTGATCCCCCCAGGTGCAGGACCCTGCGCTTCCTGACCTTGACCTTCCCGAGGTCCCTCTCCCCGCAGCTCTCCCTGGGAGGCAGCGCAGCTCCGGTGCAGCGGCCGGTCCC
>NW_008626360.1:0-28384 GCF_000691845.1 Merops nubicus
TTTTTTTTTTTTTTTTGATGTGGCTTGTAAGAAAACAAATAGTGGGGCAAAAGACCTCTAAGAGTAAAGGAAGATATGGGGAGAAAGACCAGTTATAGGAGAGAAACCGGAGTCCAGATCCTTGCGCTGCTACACACCTTCCAAGAGAGCATGATTGAATGATTCTCTGGCTTAGTTTTTAAATATGAATTTGAGCATGCATTTGAACCCAAACTTATTTACTATCCAAATGATTTGGGAGCAAGTTTAAGTGAGCTCCTGAGTAAAGCTGTGAAGAAGCTTCAGCTCAGCCTTTAGAGGAGATCACAGCGTCTTGGCCAAGGTTCTCACCGTTTGTCAGATACTTTGCAGCCTTCCTAGGGCTAGGACGTGGCAAATGCACTGATGTGGCTGATGCTCCTTCCTAGAAGGTCACAGTCTATTGCTGGCTCAGGCAGTTGAGTGACAGATGTGTGGATGAACCTTTTGGGCTCCTGATGTTTTTTGTCCATCAGACTTGGGTCCCGCTGTCCTGGTGTGTGAACAGAGACATAAGACTTCCTTGCCTCAAAGCAGTGTTTTGAAGAAACAATCAATAAAAGCTGGGAGGCAGTGAGATACTTCATTGAGAAGGGCAATAAAACAGCTATGACAGCTCTCTGTTGTCAAGGTGGGGAAAATGCCCTGCTGCTCATGGAGAGCTGAGATGGTCCTCATCAGTTCTTTGGGAGGTCCCACAGGCTAGACCTATCAGATCCTCATGTTCCTTTATGAGACACAGGTGCTGATGCTTGGAACATTTGTCTCCAACAATTGCTGATATATAGGTGCCATATGGCTAGTCCTGAACCAAGCTGCTGCACCACAGCAAGTAGAAGTTGAGGTGAATCAGAGCAGGTTTAGCCAGACAGTAGCCAGATGACAATGTAGCCCAGTGGCAGAGCCCCTCCTTTCCTTCCTTGCATGCATGGGATGAAGTGTAAAAATCTGTTTGGAATTCCTTCCTGAGCCAAGGTCTCCACATTTGTCAACAGCTTTGTTTTGTTGATGGAGCAGAGCACTGAGCAGCTTGAAAATTCGTATCCTGTGGCAGCTGAGCTACTTGAGGAGAGCACAACACAGCATGGGTGATGTAGTCCAAACACCAAGGAAAGTCTGCACAGGCACATGCAGGCAGGTGGGACTTGAAAACCCAACACAAAGAGTTCAGCTGGATGCTGAGAAGAAAGCTGACTGCAAGTGAAGGATTCTGTTTAGATTTTCCACATAATGAAATTCCCGTAGTGTAAATCTTTGTCGATCTTCTTGTGAGGGCCACTTGCAGGACACTGTGGGGATGAACATGCTTTTGGGTTTTTCTTTGCTGGGGTGAAGCCCAGTGATGCAGCAGCAGAGGAAGGCTCCTCTGGTGCTGAACATTGTGCTGAGTACAAGTACAAGGACACGCAGATTCAAGTTTGTGTTCCTCTCAGTGGGCTTTCTTTTCACAACTCCTAAAATTCCCATCAAACTTTACTCTAAGTGTTGAAACCAGCTTAAGTAAGTTAATCCATTGTTTGAAAAATCATTGAGACTGTCAACTTGATGTTGTGTGAGGTTATTTAACTTCTAAAGCCCTCAAAAATAGATCTCAAAAGAAAATTGCCAGCTGACCCTTAACTTCAAATGTTGCTTTTATACTTTAATATGAATTATTTTCTGCTCGACAAACTTGTGTCATTCACTAAAGACCCTGCTGTGGACTGGAGTTTTCAGATGTATTAGTGACAGACTGTACTCTGCAAAAACCCAGGGCTCAGTGTTTTCTAGGTCCAACAGCTGTTATAATTTTCCCAAGACACATTAGAAAATATCCTGTGGAGTTGCTGTGAATCTCATATGTTTGTTCTGAAGGGTAGGGTTGGTGGTCCAAGGCTATAGGTAAGAGTGCCTTGGGTGAAATTCTGTGTGGGGATCAGTTTCAACAACAGTCACTTTTGAAGGAAACATTTTCCTTACCATTGCCTACCAGCAGAAAAATGCTAACTGATTTTTGATGCCTCAGTCCCTACTGTAGAGACAGGCAACAGGAGGCGGAAAAAGGCTTTGTTGTCTTTCCTGGTAGTTCATTTTGCAATGGCCAAGATCCATCTGCTTACAGGGAGTGGGGGACATTCAGAAAGAACATCTGTGAATATCCCCTATCATTACACTTCCAAAGCCAATGGCAAAGGCCTTGGCGAGGTCCAGGGTTTTCAAACATGAGCCTTTTCTGCAAGTGTTTAGACAGATGGTTTGCTACTGTATGGAGCATCTTCAGGGAATTTACTCCTATTCTCAACGTTGCAATTACTGTGGGCTCAGGACTAGATGTCTCCTGCTGAGTTTCTGAACAGTGTTTGTTTTTGCTTGATGAAATTCTGTCTTAGATTTTTTAGTGATTATGCTATATTGTGTTCTGCCAGGCTTTGAAATGAGATCAAATTGCTTTTCCCTTAGCATTTACTTACAAAACATATGTCGGCCAAATCTTGAAGTTCTTACTTGTGTACCAGTCACCCACCGAAAGTCAATGAGACCTTTGCCTGAGTAAGCACTGCATGAAAACCAAGTAAGAATGTGTGTATGTATTGATTTCTTGGCTGTGGAATGGCAGCTTGGAGCAGCAAATATTTTGTTTTCTCTGAAAGAGGTAACTGGGTACGCTGATTTTGCCTTTGATGACATACTTCTATGGTAAGGGTTGGGTAGCCTGTGGTGGAAATGAGCACTAGAGCTGAACAAAAGCTGTTTTCCAGTTTGCCAAAATGTGTGTATATATATATGTATATTTTTATGTTCATTTCAGTCTGAATAAAATCAGAACTCAAATTAAGAGATGCTTCCAGTGATCTGGAGAATCTGCTCACCAAAAGTGGCAGCTTCATTCTTTTATGCTGAAAGCCTGGCTCTGATATTGGCACGAGAGAATATATTTCACTAAGCAGTCGTGGAAGCCTCTGGCCCCAGACGTATCCAAAATACATGTTTGGACAAAGGTCTTGAAACTGAAAGTATTTAATGCAAAATATTTTGTGTGTAGTTAATCAGTGTTAATTTCTTGTAACATATATTTCCACTATTCTGTAAAAGACATGGTCTAGATCACATCCCAACACTTTTATTTCATAGAACCATAGAATAATTTTGGTTGGAAAAGACCTTTTCAGATGATCAAGTCCAACCGTTAACCCAGCACTGCCAGGTCACCACAAAACTATGTCCCTCAGCACCATACCTACACGTCTTAAATCCCTCCAGGGATGGTGACTTTACCCCTTTCCCTTTGTCCCATGACTTGTTCCTTGGGAGAAGAGACCAACCCCCACCTTGCTAAAACCTCCTATTGAAACTGTAGAAAGTGAGAAGGACTCCCCTGAGCCTCCTTGTCTTCAGGCTGAACAGCCCCAGTTCCTTCAGCCGCTCCTCACAACACTTGTGCTCTAGACCCCAAATGTGTCAGATACGGGCAACTTCATCCCCTGTACAGCGTCTCACATGGTAACTACTGTAGGTGGCAGATGCCAGCCTCTGCTTTCAGCAGAACCAAGTACTTATTGAAGGCTTACAAAAAAACCCCAACCAAGCTCAGGCAGGCACAGCTGCTAGTTTGAGCTTCCCTCCTCTCAAGCGCAACCATACGAGCTGCCACGTATTGCAAAGCTGAATATGAACTTTGAAATTCTGGCCCTTTGTGAGGATGTTTGAAGCGTAACCTCTTGGATTTCACAATGAAAGGACACTGAAGAGCTGTTGGAGAACAACCTTTCTATCAGAACTACTTCTTTTCATAACCAGGCCGACTTGACCACACAGAAAGGGTGAAACAAGTTGCTGAGAAAATAAATAGCGCAAGACTATTTAGATCCATGCAAAACTATGTCGGTGGTCTGTTGAGGAGGAAGAATAGTACATTTTCTTTCCTATTCCAAATATTTAGTAGATCTCTACACACTGCAGTCAGTGTCCTACTGTCTGTATTAAAGGGAGAAAATAGGGCTGGTTTTGTGTCCATGTACCTTAAATGACTGGTGTCATTTTGCTAAAATTCACGTCACTATTAAACAAGTGTGTTATTGAACTCAAGTCTGGATGCTAGTAAATACTTAGAAGATGTTGGAGTCTTTTAAACTGAAATACCAGTCCCTCCAATTTGCAGTTAATCATTATAGTGATTTAATAATTGTAGAAGGTAAGTTGACTTGTGCATAATTTTTTAGATTTTTCAGGTTAGTCTAGGGAAATGAGCTCTGATTTCTTGCAGAAAAGAGGCCTGTGTGTCTGTATGTCTGTGTGTGTCCCTGACACCTTTTGAATTCATTGGCTGACTTCCATCAGATTTGTCAGAGGAGTAAAGATGTCTAAGATAAGTAAGCTTCTAAAAGCAGATGGCCAGGTGGAAGAAAATTATGTTAGGATGACCTGACAGTAGAGAGAAGAGCAGAATGAGAGTGTAAGTTATTAGAAATGAGAGAATCCATATGGGAGAAAAATCCTTACAGATGTCTCAGTTGCAACAAAATTTTAGATATCAAAGACACTCATCCAGGAGAGAGAAATCTAAAGGAAACTGATTTTATTGTTTCTAATGCTTTTGGGTTTGCAGAATGTGTAGTTTTGTCTGCATTCAAGTATTTGGGTAAGATTAAGAATACATCCTCCTCTGGAAAAAAGCCTTAAGCGTATGGATGATTATGCATCCCTGGAAAAAGAGCAGTATTTTCTGTGAACAGAGGTCTGAAGCAGGCTCTGAATAACTGGGATTCACTAACAGTATGCTAGGTGATACTGGGCAAATACCTTCTGTTCTTCCATTCTTGAGAATATTACCTGTTTTAAAAAAGGGGTTAATGATACTGAAGTGCTTTTGAAAGTGTTTTGACCATTGCAAAGAAATGATCCCTGAGATAGGTGTAATTAAAAGCTCCCTGCACTTTAAAATCTAATTTCTTGCTACTGTAACATTAGACTGTAAAACTGTTGTGTCATGCTTTTTTTTAATATATATGAGTGACCACTAATCGATGCTAAAATGTCAATAGTCACAGAAGGACTGAGCCTCTCTTAATGATTTCCTTTGTACTACTTTATGAACAATAAAGATACCATACATACAATGCAAGGCATAGGAAAAAATTTGGTTTGGCTCCTACCTAAGTAAAGTTTTAATATGTTGCTAATCAATATTATCACGTATGGTGGATGAAGGTGGCTGTACTGTCTTATAGACAGGAGGGGTTTGGAGCTGAACTACACTTCTGTTAACTGGATCCGTATTGGTGCAAGCCATATGAGATATTCTGTCAGATACTAAAATATAGGGAGGCTTGATACTCTACGTTTCATATCTCTCCAAATCAGTCTAATAATTTATTTTTCTTCTGTTTGAATAAAATGTTTGAGGAAAATTCTTTCCAGAGTTAGCATTCCTTGAAGCTTTTAAGGAGCACATAAAGCTTTGACGACATCATTAAAGACATTAAAGATGAGTTTGAATGAGAGTTTCTGGGAAGGTTTAAACCATACAATGTTCTAATCAGCTGTAGAGAAAGAGTTGCTGGATGGGTCTGTTGATTCTCCATGTCCCTTGAGTGTGACAGAGTTTTATACCATGGCCAGAAACAAAATCTAATTTGCTCTGGACCTAAAGCTCAGATATTAGATAGCAGAGTAGGGTTAGGGCTGAACATACTCTGGAAGATACACCATGGCTTTATCCCAACTCCGGTGAAGAAACCATGATGGCTTGAGGCATAAAATGCACAAACACTTTTCTGGGTAAGAACTACTTTAGCATAGAAAAATCATTCAAACAACGTGTTCTGTAAACAAATTAATCAAATACCGGCCAGATTTTCCGCAAATTCATGTGGTTACATGAAGGTCAGCTGGGGCCTAATTAACTTGAGTTAGCTTCCCAGCGTCATCTGATCTTGGCAATTTTCATCATTCCAATGGAACTGGGTTTGATTTCTGGTGCAGAGAGAACAGCTGTGATTCCAGGTCTTTGGCTTTGTCTGATTCCAAGGAGCAGTGTGCAAACAAACTAATCATCTGAGTTCTCAGCAATGAGCATGGGGAAGTGTGAGTTATGTGCATCAGTAACTTGTGCAAGGGAACTAATTAGGAGCAGATGCTTAAACTTTCCTAATGTTTATATGAGAACAAATTGCCTGCTGGCAGAAAAAGCCATCTGTAAAAATGGAATTCCAGCCTCATAGTTTGAAATGTTTTCATTATATTCCTAATTTGCATGTACAAAATAAATTGCAACTATATATATTCAATCAGCAATGCCTGAGTTATGTAAGGATAAAAGGTCTGGACCATGTCACCCAGCAGTTCTGTAAGACCATTATAGATTCAACTGAAGATTAGATGTCTATGAGCCACTGTTTAGGAAAAAAAAAAAAAAAAAAGATATATTCTTCTTTTTCCTCGAAGAATAATATGCATGGAGTATCTTACAAAATCAACATGAGTAAGAAATGTTTTTCTTCTCTGATTCCCTAGAAAAATAATAAGAATTTGCTAATAAATAAATTCTACTCTCTACTTTTTCTGTTCCACTAGACAAGAGAAAATAAGTGAGTTGTTAAAATATTGGTGTCATGCAAAGAAGTAATGTTCTCAAGGTATGAAACATTCCCTTTCCCTTGCAGAATCCAACCTCTTTTAAAAACAAAGAATACTAACATGTTCAGGGATCTCTTCATATAAATGGTGTATGTCCCACACAGTGAAAGACCTGTCCATTCCCACAGATGTCAGCTGGGACATAAAAGCTTATTTTGGCTGTGCTCACCGAGTCCTCCTGCCGTGGGTCAGAACGCTTCCCTCTGGCACCTGTGTGCTGATTGATTCAAAACCAGATCACAGACCCTAGGCTGGAGAAGCAATTATTTGTTTCTCAAAGTCAGTCTACTGTAGCTTGAAAATGACTTTACAGAAGGCTTAGGAGCTTTATGATAGCTTTGGGGTAGTCCTTGGGATAGTTATCCTTCTGGGGAAAACTTGACCTCTCCAGCTGGGCAGCTTGACTGCCCGCACATGCCTGCCAACGACTGAAAAAACAGTTGCCTTTAGCTTACTGGTAATACTGCAACCCTGTCAAACCTGCAAGCAGTCATTGAGTCTGATTTCTTGTACAACACAGGCCACTTCAGTTTGCAAAATTACTCCTGGACGAAGGTCAGGAGTAGTGCTGGCAAAAAGTGTCTCTTTCAGGGTGGACTTCAACTGTGGTCTGAATACTTCAAGAGATGGAGACATCCCCCATTTCTTTTTTAGGTAATTTTCTTTAACATCTAATGACAGACATAGATTTTTTAAAAGTATAGCTACATTTGCTTTGATTTGCCAGCTTTTGTTTTGTGTTACTGTTTTCCATTCTAGATTAAAAGAATCTGTTAGTGGCTGATATATCCTCCATGTAAAGATACTCAGACACCAAAATCAAATCACCACTGAATATTCTTTTTAAGAAGCTGATTATGTGGAGCCCTTTAGATACCTTGCTACAGGAGAATATTTGTTCATAAAATGTCGGGGGCTGCAGTCTGTGGACTTCCCCTTCTGATGACATGTCTCAAGACCTATGCTGGACAATGTTTTCTCCAGCCCTTAAATGATTTCTGTGGTTCCTTTCTGCTTCCTTTCCAAACATCCAGTGTCATTTTCTGAAAGACATCCAAACTGACAGCAGTGACCCAGCGTGTGACTATTACAGACATGGGAAACATCATCTCTCTCCTGCCTCACATCTCCTCCAGTTGCATCTTGAGCCAATGCTTTTGCTATTTTTTTTTTTTGCCAGAGAAACATGCTTGGAGCTCAGGCTGACCTCATCTGCTCTGGCTGTATAGTCCTTTAGTAAAGTCCCTGCTTTCCTATTGCTCTTCTTGCCTGCCTTCCTCTGGTCTATGGGACAAGTCTAAGATTTCCAAGGTATCAGGAGATGCCTGGCACTCATTTCTCAAGTAATTACATTTTTCCTAGGCATCTTTTGTATCTCTAACAAATCCTATTTCATTTAAATGGTCCCACTTCAACAACTGATTCAAATTTCATGTCTTTATTTCCATATCATTAAGGAACGTGCATAGTAATGTCCAGGCCAATATCAGTGACCCAGTTGATCTCACTACACTCTCTCATACCCTAGATTGGGTGTTTCTCTGCGGTTAGCTACTTTCTGAAATAGGCAGCTCACCAATTCTCCAGCCATTTAGTATGTGCTTGTGTGATGTTACAGTGGTTGAGGGTCCCATTGTGTCAGACCTTCTCTTAAGAAGAACTAAGTGGTAAGCTGGTCCCCTAGGAACTTGACATGAGGCATACAAGAGTTTGGAAAGCACTTGCCTGCATTACCCAGAGAGATCAAGACCTTGATTTCCTGGGCAGGCTCTGCTGCCTGCTGCATTGAGAAGATGGCTGCTGCTATTTGTCTGACCTTTGACTGCAGCTGTCAAAGACTAAGCAGTTTCACTGGGCAGTCTGCACTACTTGGAGCATCTCCAAACAGCACCAGAAATGCTGTCAACACTGAGTGGGTATCACGACAGCATGGGAGTCTGCAGAGCTCAAGCCTGCCCAGGAGCATGGAGGTGAGCCTGGGGCATGCCAGTGAGCACCCGTGGGGAGAGCAGCTCATGGCACTTAAGCAGGGAGCTGCTCTCCTGTGGCTCCCTCTGCTTCTGTGCTGGGTTTCCCTGTGGGGTTCCACATGCTTTCCCATTGATGGTGGCTGAGGAATACCTCAGTGCACACCATCTCTGTGTTTAACTACTGTGTTTAGTTTATCTTTTTCATATTATTTTATTTGCCCTAATTTCCAAATCTAATGCTGAATTGCCTGGGATGTCTTGCCTGGGCTTCCAGGGATGTAGATCAGGCCTTTAATTAACCCTTTCATTCTTCACTCTTCTACAGCTCTTGAAAAAGATGAAGTGAAGGTTTGCAAAGCCTCTGGAGAGATCTGTTTGCTCATTTCTCAACTAATTAAATTTTTCTTAGGTGGTTTTGACATTTTAGCCTATAACATCTTTTGGTTTTGTGATTTTTTTTTTTTTTTTTTAAATTTTTGCTCAGGAGAAAAGTGAGGCAGAAGATCCTCAGGAGATAAGTGGTGCAGGTTACTGAGTTTAAACCAGAGTCTTATCTGAGGGCTGAATCTAAAGCAGTCTTTCTACATCCCCAGTTTTCAAAGTTTCCTTTACCCATGAGGAATTTCACTGAAATAAATAGAATTGCACTGGGTTGTTCAGAAACACAATGATTTTAAGAGTGAGGATTGCAAAATCTTGGAAAAAGTTACTGGGTGATATATTAACTTAGAAACTCTCTATCCTTCAAGGTGTTTGAATCAAACCCAGATACCCTGCATTAGATGTATGCTCTATCAGCCACATGGTGAGTCCAATGTGGAAATCACTGTGGAAAAACCCGTGTCCAGCTTCAAGCAGTTCAGAATAGAATACTATAAAATCCCATGCCTTAAAATCTCTGGATAATTGTCATTAGCATGGATAGAGCCAGTCACAAGCAGATTTTTGAGTGGAACACATCTAGGACAAGACATGTAATTTTTCCACTGCATTAATAGGATTTTTTTTTTTTTTTTTAATAAAAAGGTGCTAGTTGTGTTTCAGCACCTCTAAATAGGTTTCAGTATGTAAAGTCATGTTCTAACCAACAGGGGTACACTTTCTACTTTGCATACATTAAGCTGGATTCTCTCATCTGTCTAGCCTTATATTCTGCAAGTATTTTTTCAATTTCAGGACATTGTGGTTCAGTTTTGTCATATGTCGTGTTATTGTTTTAGGCAAAGGAAAGAGTTGGCTAAGGGTTTTCTGACCTATGTAAATACAGACATGGCTGAAGAGTGCTAGCTGCTGAAAAGGCCAAGAGGTCAAAGACAAGTCAGAGTTAAGTTCATAAGTTGGTCAGGTTTAAAGATCCCATATGTAGGGTTTATGGAACCATATTTTTCAGTTTTAAAAGATTTTTATGAAGTTTTCACAAAATACAAATTAAAAGTCATAAACAAAACCCAAGATCCTGCTCAGAGTTACCCTGAAATAAATCTGGAGTAAGTGCCTTGAAGTCAGGCAATGACTCCAACTTAATGTTGTTGGGGCTAAAAAGAGATCCTGACCCCATGAGTATTTTCAAACGTGCAGTTATAAAGTATGCAATGTTCTCTTAATAATTTAGGCTAAGAAATTTACAGGCTGCCATTCACTAAAGATTGAGTTTAACCAGTGATGTTTTTATTTAAATGCTCTTTTGGATTTAAGTGTCATAAGAATGGAATGTGTCCAGTGACCCATAGAGGCTTTCCTTTGCCTGTTATCAGTGTCACAGCTAGTGGTCCCCAGGCACCAGGATTTTGTCCTCATGACACCTCTGTTAAACAGGAAAGCATTATATTCTCAGGGGAAACTGAGGTACAGAGCAGTGAGACACTTCCTCAGGGTCACAAGGGGAAGCCTGTGGTAGGGCGAGCCTAAACCTCTTATCAGCTTCTTCATCATAGCCACTTAGATTTCCTCTAGGCCCATAGGGTGCTCAGTCAAGTGTTAATCTGGAGAAGAACCATCGGGGCAGGTCAGGATTTTTAAGTTAGTTGGTGAAAGCAAAGGAAGACTGAAAAATGTATGACCTTCTTGCCTTTCCACCCCTGAGCAGTGTCTGTTCCATTTTAAAAAAAGGCTCTCATCAGCCATGGCATGAAAAGGCATGGGCTACCTTGGCTGTAAACATATCCACTGCTTTTATAGACCATCAGATCCGGGGACTGACCTTTCTTTGTCCTAGCTGATCTGCATTTGGTTACCATTATTAGGGTTTGTTTCTCTTATTTCAAAGTTCCATGAAGACTATCTTCTCTCAAATCCTTGCAGTCTTTTCCTTGACACTGGGGGGAGGGATCTGCAGTATATTGCAGGGGGTGAGTCTCCCCACAGAGTTAAATTACACATAGAAACTGAACTCCTGGCCCTGCTGCAATGAAAGGAAGACTTGGCAGCCAAACAGGGATTTCACCCAGGCACCAGCCCTTTCTTCTGAGCGCTCTGCTCCCCAGGATGTACTCTTTCCATTAGAGTCTCACTCCAGGACCCCACAAGGGCACTGTGAGAAAACCACTGTTGTCTCTTATACCAGATTTAGGGTCTGCAGTGCTCAAGCCATGAAAGCTCCACAGAGGCTGGGCCTTCAAATCCACGGAAATCAAATGAGAATTTGAGTAAAGCCCCTGGTTAATAAGTCATTCCCAAGTCCAATAAACATAACTGGAAATAAATTGCATCCATACATTCACAGTTTGATTTACATTAAAATGAAAACACGAGAAAGACCTGCCATTGACAAGTTCAAACAATGCAAAACTCTGCACAGTTTGTGTTTATTCAACTGTAATTTATAGATCAAATAATTCCATTGAGATATAAATAAATCAATAGTAGTACACTACTTGTGATTTATCTTGGAGCTGTTTAAAAAAAAACTGGGTGATTGTTTTCCTATGCTGGTAGTGTGGGCCTATCATAAAAGCCATCACACATCCTATGTTTTGCTGTTCAAGGCCCAAGCAAAATGTCTTCTGACAAACGGCCTCTTTTCACAGTTCAGACAGCTTTGCTTCTGTTCGAACCTCATCCTAGCCAAGTTTCTCATGTGCTCAGTGTCTGAAATGAAACTGTCACTCAGCTCTACGTTTAATCTCCAGATGGATTTTTGACAAATGGGGTTCAATGATTGAAGCCCTCTAATAGCAGCGCTGTGCCAAGGGGGTCAGTTTGGAAGGGGTGGAGGAGCACGTTTGTGCACCACTTGACCGCTGACAGAAACAGTGATTCAGAGCTGGTAGCATTGTTATTCAATAAATATTATTGGACTCAGAAGAGAAAGGAATTCTCCCCCAGTCCCTATGGCTCCTATGGCTCTTGGCAGCGTTTCTGAGGTGAGTGAGTCATTAGCAGCTGCTCAGGAGGGAAGGGAAGGCTGAGCAACAGGCTTCTAGCTGGGTTCCTCCACCCTTCCAGGAGTTCAAGGCTTTTTTTTCCCCCAAGTAACCAATCAGAGGTTATAGAGGAAACCTTGGAGCTGCAGATTGTGTGTTGGCTGTGGGCTTGTCTTAGATGAGCAGACTCTTGATATTTTCCAGAACGGACTTTATTATAGTTCTAGAAGAATTTAGGCTGGAAGAGACCTCTGTAGATCATGTAATCCAACCCCTTGCTAAAGCAGGTGATTCTTGAGGCTCTCCAGGGACAGAGATTCCAGGACCTCTCTGGTATCCCTTCCAGGGCTTGTCCTCCGTATCGATTCTACAACATCAACCAGAGAGATATGGATATAGACACCTATTTCAATCAGGAAAACTCCCAAAGGGGTAAAGAAAGAATAAAACCTGAGTTTTTTCATCATAATGTGAGAAGTTGTCCTCCATATTGATTCTACAACAGCAACCAGAGAGATGTGGATATTTCAGTCAGGAAAACTCCCAAAGGGGTAAAGAAAGAATAAAACCTGAGTTTTTTCATCATAATGTGAGAAGCTCTGGCCATCCATGAGGGGATCGTTTCTTCTGCCCCACAGCCTGGTGTGGATACTGTCCCATTTTTTTGTAGGTGTAGGCAAGAATTCAATGGAAAGTCACTTCAGGTCCACTGTCAGTAGCAATATAAAGTCCAGACTGAGATAGAGACGAAAATTCCCTTAGGCCATTCCAGCTAAGGCCAAGTCTTTGCTGCACTTAGTGTTTGCCACCAGGGTCAGGATATTGACCCTGATGTCCACACTGGGCTTCCCATAACCCTGGCCATCAGGTCTTGCTCCCAGAGCATCTTGACGGCAGGTCTCAGTTGTCAGGGTACCAAGGGTGCTGTTAACATAGCATCCCACTCCATTTTGTGGATCAAAAAAATATATGCTACTTAGCTGGGCTTAGCACCTTTCAGAAAACACTACATATCCGAACATCTTACACTCCTCTGAGTCTTTAATCTCTGTCATCTGTGTGGTTTCCAAATACCTGGCAGCTTTTTCCCAGGCTGCCCTCAGTACCTGGTCACAATGCTCCTCCGCTTGTGTTGTGGCCACAGTCTCCCCCTCCACCTCTCTCTCCTGGAGAGCCTGCCAGCGTAGGAATTGGGCAGGATTTCCTGCTGCCTTTCAACACATTCAGAGCTTTGAGGGTGTGAGGAGACAGTTTCTTCTATGTGCTTGTCTCCATGCCAGTCAAAGCCCTGGGGACAGGGCTGGCTCTCGGCATGCCTCCTGCATTCACACCTCTGCGCTGGGTCTGCACACCCCCGCCGACGCTGTGGACATGGTCTGTATCTGCAAGAAAACAAGGTGCCCTCGTATCCTGGATATGTGATTTACCCCCTGATCTAGGCACTACTTTATATTCAAACACTTGCAGACAATTTGTTTGCTGCCTTTCTCTGCCTTATTACGGTGTAATGCCCTGCAAGGGTCATCAGTTGAGCTTGTGCCTAGATCTTTGCATTAAAAGGCGGCTTCCCTAACGTACTGGAAAATGCATTCCTCCACCTCTGTCTCACACCCAGGGTGTGCACTTAGCCTTTTATTTGAGTCTGCCACTGAAGCGGACAAAAGAATTCAAAAGCCTCCTAAAAACTTCTTCCCAGCCCTGGCAGCTCAGTCTGGTATTTCAGAGGTGGGCTGGGCTATTCCTGTTTCCCACACTGCCATCAGCGACAGCACTTTGAAATCCATTTTCAGAGAGAACTCTGTATATGGCACACAAGTTAAGATGAAATACCCCTTGCCTGTCATTACTAAGTCCTGCTTTTGGGGCACAGTTTGTCTAGATTTACAACTACTCTCTTAAAAGGTGCAACTTTCCCCTAGGTTGTTTGTGAGCAAAGCTAAATTTGTCCATAAAGCTGTTTTCTGTGGCTTTGCTCTGTTTTGCAAGTACTTCCTTGTTGATACCATCACACTGATGCTATGCTGAAGTCGTCTTGGGATTTAGGCTCACATCGGATTTTGCTGAAATAATTCTTAGGTGTCCTTCAGTGAAGGGAAATGGCTGTAGAGGGATGGAGCAGCCCAGGCTCAGCAGCGCGCTGAGCACATCCGCCATCCCCTGGTGCTTTTTGTCCCCGTCCTTCAGGCAGCCTCTCCAAATCGCCAGTTGTTCTCATTTCTCATTTATCTTCCCCTGATTTCCTTGGATATTGTTGACATATTTCAGATTCCCCTTCAGTGTGGGAAAAGGAAACTTGGGTCCTTGCTCAAGTAAGCTTAATCCAGGCCCTGCAGGCAAGGAAGGTGCCTCCATCTGAGGTCACTGAGTGGAATTGGTTAACCCAAACTTTCTTTTTTCTCTCCCTACCCCAAACCATCACATGGTTACCTATACTATGGTGCCATCATGGGAGTTCTAATTAGCCAGTATTTTGTAAAGATCTTTGAAAGTTACAAAGTTTATTAATAAACTATGATTCTGGTCTCCTTTCATCAGAACTTGCTGCAATGTTGAGTATTGAATTTTTGCTTTAGCTAGCCTTATTTGTCTGATACCAGATTAATGACAGACAGCAGGAGTTTGCCATTTGCAAGGACTGTGTGTTGTGCCTTTGTCTCATCAGGGTACTTAATCAGTTGCTTACATTTAAGTATAAGTATAGATCTACTGAAGTTAATGGGACTTAAAGGTGTATGTTCTGTCCTTTATACAAATCCACACATTCTTTGACATCCAAACCCAATTCTGTCAAGTGAACAACTCGTTAATTTAATAGATTTGATTTGTCTCTTTTTTCTATGTCTTTGTTTTCTTCGAATAACTCATTTTATTTGTTCTTGCTCTTCTTTCTGTGTGGTATCCATTCGCTTCCGGTGCTGCCTCACTGTGTGGCCTTTATCCCTCTCCTCCCCATTTCACCTCTCTTCCACCTCCAATCCTTTGTGATTCCAGTGCTACTCCCTGTAGTACGTCTTCTGTTCAAGCATTAGCAGCCTCTGCATCTTGTGCTATTGAATGCAGTCACCTCAGACTTGCTTGGGAGCTGGAATTTTTGATTAAATGCTGTTGTTGGAACAAAATGTTTATGGTACTCTTCTGGAGTTCCCCTTTATCTAGAGTTTGTCCAACTGTTTAATTTGAGCTGTGGCCAAATATTTAATGATATAATTAACTCTAACCATTGCAGATAATTCATACTCTATCAAATTTTGCCTGATACCCTATAGAGTTTTACCTAAATAAGCTTTGTAGCAGCACTCTGATGGGTGAGAGGTTGTTTGCTGTGGTACAGGAATGCAGCCACTTCTGTTGAGGAGCACAGCAGCTGCATGAATTTATTTTGCACTCAGTCATTGGAAATACAGGATTTGGATCTAACCAAACTTTCAGGAGGCAGAGTGCAAACATTTAACATCTTGAGTTACAATTTGGGTAGAATGTTCCTGCAGCACTCTTAAGATAATGCTGCAAGATCCTCAGTGCAAATAAGACATCTGTTTTATAGGTCTATCAGACAGGTGACTCTTCTGTAATACAGCACCCTCCTGAAATAAGGTGGAGTTTATGATCAGTGCTGAGGGAAAAGAGCTCTTGTTTTGTAGCTGTATTTCTGTTACTTGTCCATTAAAAATATAGATCCAGCTCTGTTAATGGAAGCTGACATGTTCACAGACGAAAGTAATATGTCTACAGGCAGGCCAAAAAAATATTTATAGCCCATCATTAAGATGATTTGAGAAACTAATATGTGTTCTGTGTATACATATTGTACTTAATTTTTCCTCCACAACAGATGCTTATCATGGATTTTCTCTCTGTCTGTTGCAACAAAAAAAAAAGACAAGGAAAAAATCCCAACCTGACATTATTTATTATATTGCCATTGAAAAAAGTTCATGAAAGTAAGTTGTAAAAGCTATTGGGCAACATTAAACTTGTGCTGCTGAGTTCACAGGCTATCTCAGGGGACTCTGTGAACTCCTGCACGCTCTGAGAACTGGAACCTCTTGCACAGTTCTTGGGCACCGTCTTTGTTTTTTCAGTTTACAAATTAGTGGGCTTGAGGGTAAGATAAATTATGAATGGGAGGAGATTTCAGACTAGCAAATAGCAGAGACTGTGGGTCTCTGTGGCAAACTTCAGTATCATTGTTTCTTCTGTCATGGCTAAGATCTTCTGAATAACAGAAGCCTGAGATGAGGAGCCTGAAGTAAAATTGCCACCAGAATGGATGTGTAATAGAAGCATGTGAACTTCTCAAACAGGTTTTTTTTTTGTTTGTTTGTTTATTTTTTTAATTGGCAACTGTAGGCTTGGGGTGACTGAAAGGTATAAATTGGTGTCAGATTTACAGAACTGTTTTGCCCAAGTCTCTCCCTTTATGAAAAAAAAAAAAAAAAATCTTATTTTGGCATTTTCTGAGCAAAATATTTTAGTTCCTTCATTATAAATGTTTATGTAAATACTTAATTTAGTTAACTTTAAAATAAATGCTTTTTAAAATTTATCAAGAATGAAAGAAAAGGTTGTTTTGGAGTCAATCCTAACATGTTTTCTTTACTTTTACTTTTAATCTCATTTAAAAAATACTAAAATGAAAATATTTTTTATCAGGTGGATGCACGTCATGTTAAAAAAATGTACCTAATTACCTATTGGAACAGGAAGTGAACTCAAAGTTTGTTGCTCAGTGACTTTGTGTACAAAGTGGTCTCAGAATTAGCTCAAACGACACAGCAAAGAGGTAAAAGTCCAATCATACATTGTGTCTTTCTTATTTTATTGAATAGAACAATACTACCCTTGAGGCAAGAGGCAGAGAGGAATTTAGGGCCAGTTTTCAAAGCATTTATCATTGATGGTTACACTGGGACAGCTAAGTGGGACCTGAAAATCAGGCCAACAGAGTCATACAGTGGGAAAAATGTTTCCTGCATTAACAAAGGTATAAATCAGAGTTGGCCAAAGTGTGTGAAATCACTGAATTCTCATGGGGTTAAAGGTTTTAATTTTGTTTCAAAAAAGGTAACAGTAGTAAGGAAAGAAGATGATTCTTCTGAGGTCACAACCTCTGATGTTGCTAGAAATTACACAGGAGGAATGGTCCCATGCAGTTCTCCAGGGCTGCAAGGGGCACTGACAGAAAGCTCACTTAATCTTGCTTTCTAAAAGTCTGGAAAAAGAAGTTTTCATTCCGATGCAATGGAGGAAGTAGAGCTGCACCTTGAAGCACTCTGAGGAGGGATGCTGCCACCAGAAATGATCTGTTACGGGACAAAATCTTACTCCCCCAAATCCAACCGAACAGCAACTGCTTGGGTGAAAATGAAGCCTCATCATACTGAAGGGATAAAGCCTATCAGGGACCATTGGTTTGTGTTGCTGGGATACCCAGTTAGTGCTACATTGTCCTCACTCTTTGAATGGATTCTCAACAGTTATTTAGATTTCTGTATATGGCTGTGGGTTTTATCCTGCACATTCTGTTAAGAAAAAGACAAATAACTTATGATTTACAGACACCACTGGTGGTCCATGCTGTAAGTAGGGCAAAGACCATTTCACCATCACTATGCACTGTTGGTAACATGACTGTCATGGAAATCTTGGTTGGTGCTCTATGTGGAGAGAGAGTTTTACTTTGTACCTAAAATGATGATCTGAGACTCCTAGAGAAATATGAGAAATATAGCACATCCTCTGCAAATTCAGGATTGTCCCTACAGGCAAAGGATGTCCTTTCTGAAAATTTACAAGTAGATCTGCTGAATAATTTTTAAGATGAAAGTAATTAAAATCTGGATCCATTAAATGTGTAGTACCTACGAATTTTGGTTTTCACATGACTCTCAAAACTTCAGATTAGTGGAAACTTGTTCACAAGCCATGTTGGGAAACATCCAATTGTAATTATACTCAGCAGCACCTATCTCTGTTTGCTGAGAGTGGAAGGGCTTGGGGAATGGTGATGTTGGTAGCTCAGATGAGTGTCATTGTTGTGCCTCCAGGCGGCTCTGTCCTGGATGCTTTGCTTACACTGAGGCCACCAGCTGTAATGCTTCCCCTCCAGCAGCCACTGGTGCTAGGTGCTCTCACTGGATGTGACTGTATGCTGCTGTCACCATCATGTCAACGTGCTGAGAAACTGAGGCAGCTGCAGCCCTTCAAGCACAGTGTTTTGTGGGTTTGGCTGATGAAAGCGTTTGCCAGCAGAAAGTGTGACAAGCAGTGCAGCTCTTTGCCACACAGCCTTGGCAGGCTTCCCTCCAGCCCTGGTGTGCAGTAACACTCTTGCTCTCATCTGGCTGTGGAGGTGTGTTCAGCACCAAATAATATTTCACTTGCTGATTTTTCACCTCCTCTGCAAAAGCCAATAACTCCCGCAAAGTATTCCAGAAAGCATCTTTCTAGGTGCTCACAAAGGCTGGCTGTTGTGATGTAATTAATGTATGGCATTCAATTCCTGGATATAATCAGGAAATTAGAAGTACCCAAAAGATTTCTTAGCATGACCCTGTAAATGACACTACTCAAACCATCACTGTGATTGGGACCATGACCTACAGTGCTGAAAGCATGAGTCTGCCTTGTTTGAGAGGAGAGATGAAGCTTAATGCTTAGAAGCTTTTTCAGTGTCTTCTGGATTTAACCACTAGAGGGAATGGTGGCAAAGTTTATGTTTTTTGTTTAAAGTCAGACTGTCTGTTTTGTGTATCAGGCATAACTCCAGCAGCCCTTCATTGCTGTGAGGTGCCCTATCCACAGGAGCAGTAGTCCTCACCCATGCCAGGCTGGACTCACTTTCAAAGTTGGTGAAGCACTTATTCTTCCCTGTGCACCCAGGGTGTAGTGTCTGCTTTGCACATAAGAAGATACTAACAAAATCTTACCCACAGTGCTGGAACATTTTTGTTAGTGAAGGCCACGGGTCATCTGAGAACATTTTCTGTCCTTGATATCTCTGTCTTGCTGGATTTCTCTTGCTGTTTAGGAAGGTCTGAATCATCCAGACAGAGCAGTGAAACATCATCATGGTTCAGTACAACAGGATGGAGAAAAGATATGAAGCAGATAGATGAGAGGAGATAGTGGGGGACCAACTGGCTGGAAGCACATCTGCTTCACCAGTTACAAGCACTGATTTCAGTTATCCTCAGTCTCACAGTGTTTACCAGAAGGAATATTCTGTGGAGAGATGTTTTGTATTTCCAGCAGAGTAAATATACATCCACAATAACACAAAGCAGCCCTAAATGTCATAAACATGAATAATCAAGTCTCAACACTGAATGCTCATCTAGCTCCATGGTAATGGAGTAATGAAAGCCAGCTTTTTACTGTATGCTTTCTCTATATGATAAAGGGACCCATATGTTTTTGTGTCCCATAATTGCTTCCAAAGCAAACATCTTAAACACTGCAATACAGGTGCTGTTTGAAACTCAAACTGGCTTAATAAGACAATTACAAGAATGCATAAGCCACGTGGTAGGAAACAATGATATTGTAGCAACATAAAGCATGTACAAATATATAATTACTTATGTTACTCAAGCATGCTGCCACAAATAACTTTACAATTTCCTGGATCACAAAAGAAGCATTTTTTGCATAACATTGTGACCAAAGATATTGATAAACATAATAAAAAATAATTACTTACCCCCTTCCCAGCCTAAATCAATAGTCATATTTATGTTATCATTTTCTGCCTGTTTCCACTGACTCTATAGCCACCGAACTCCTAGTAAGCACTCAAGAAGTGTTTGTCTCTCTGGCAAAAGTGTAACATATTTTTTTTATATTTTAAAATGTAATGTTTCACTGGTGTTTTGGTTTTTCTGGAGTGACACCTGTGGTGAAGTAAAGGCTTTTAAGCTTTTGTTGGGAGTTTGCAATGTCAGCTCATACATAGAAATCTTTGGGCCTTTTAATTGTTCCTACTCTTCTGAAGGGAGGGATTGAAAGGAAACATGGTTACTGCTTGATGATAAAAATTACCCTTATGTTGCAGGACTCCTCCTAAGTGCCTGTAGGACCTGGCTGAATTTTTCACTCTCCTTGTGTTCCTATGTCCAAATTGTCCTACTTGCTGAGCAAGAAGGAGCCAGGGCCGGCACGGTGTGAGGGTGACTGGGCTGCCTGCCATCATGTGCTGCTTCTGGTGTGCCTGGCACTGTGCAGAGCTCTGCTTGCTGTTGGGCTAAGTGGTATCACAGCTGTCATTAACACCCTCCAAACCCTTCATGTCCCTTGTGATTGAAGGCAGGAGCTTGAATACAAAACCCACAGATGTCTTCATAGTGAAGAGAGAGCTCAGACAGATGTATCATTTTCTTACCTTAGAAACATAAGGCCAGTTTTACCCTCCTTACCCTGGTTGGGCTTGGTGCAAAAACACTGAAACAGGAGTTTTGCTTGAGATGCAGTGAAATTGGTGTTTCATTAGATGCTTTGATACTTTAGATTCAGGATTTCTGTATTTCCTCAGGTGAATGTCAGTTACTTCACACCATGACAGCAGTTTTACATGTCCATTCAGTAGGAGAAAAATATTATCTCAGGAGGACACAAAGGAGTACATAACATCAGGGGCTGTTATGTTGGGTTCAAAGTTGTGGGGCTGCTAATTTTAAAAGGAACAGTTACAAACTGAAGCCAACTCCTGTTGCCAGCAGCACCTTCCAAAATAATTGTGTGTATTATTAGAGTGTGTGGACCAGGGAGCACCTACAGCTAGACGTTGCCTTCCTTCCCAGGCTGAGAGGGCCACAGGCAGGAGATGCCTGGGGGCAGGAGAAATAGAAAGAAAGTGAAGTGTTGGACTGATCGGAGTTTTCCTTTACTCCTGGTGTTACTGGGCTTTTAGAGAAGTGACTGAAGATGGGTTTGCTGGCACAGCTTGGAGGTTTTGAGGTGTCACTGAGGAAGGCAGGTCAGGCAGGTGAGCCAAAGCTTCCCTGTGGAGGAGCTGGGGCATGGACTGGGAAGGCTACAGGAGCTGGAGGTGTCTGGGGGCTGTGAAGGGAACATTAAGTATGAAGCATTGGTTTTCTAGTGTTCATTGCTCAATTTGCAGTGTTTTCTCATGGTGAAAGCAGCAGTGGAATTCAACATATTTAGACAGAGAACATTGTAGTCACAAAAAATTAAAGCTTTTGCACCAAGCAGACCACAGTGGGCCAATAAGGGCTCCTCTTCCCAAGAAAGATCTCAGGGGCATTGCAGAAGAGCTTTGAGCACACACTGTGGTAACTTCTGCCATCAAATGCAACCTCAGCACCAGCCATTCATCTTCTGACTTCTGCACCAGGCTGAAGGAATTGTGCTAAGGACCAGGCTGGCATGTGAAACCTTAACTCCTTCCCTGATGCCACAGCTGAATAATTCAGGTTATTCAGTTTTATTGTGAAGCCCCAGAGCTTGAAAAAACTGCAGCCTGGCTATTCCCCTTCTCCAGCCTGGTAGTCCTGGGCTGTGTTTTGCATGGGCTGAGGGGAAAAGCCTCCCTGAGTGCCTACCACTTGCTTTACTGCTAGTCTTTTCCCTCACTTGTGGGTCATTCTGAAGTGGAGATTTACTTTCTTCCAGTGTAAGAGGAAACCAATACAGAGACACATGACCTCTGTAGCCTTGTAATAATAATAAACTAATAAATCCTCCTCTCCTAAGTTTGCTATTCCATGTAGTCATAACGAAGCAGAGCCTTGTGCAGGAAGCTGAGCAACACAGTCTCCAGAAGTGTTTCTGGAGTGATTTTAATCTGCGTAATCTAAGGAGCTTTCTTACAATAAACCATTGAAATCAACTCATCTGGTCACATTCTTGTGTTCAGAGCGATTCTTCCTTCACATGTGCCTGGGGTGTTATACTGGGCTTGCTAGACACCCTGTTTGTTGTTTTGTGTCACAAGTCCATCCTCAGCAGGACTGGTGCTCCTAAGACTTTCCGCCCAGCGCTTCTACCCGCTCCAGGGACTGTTCGTGTTTTTCAGCACTACTGAGATCCATCTTTCAGCTAAAACCTGGTCTGGACAGCCAGGATTCTTGTCTGGACTGAAAGCCTGACAGGTAGACCTTACTTGCCCTGTCAGGGTGGGATTTCAACACCCCTAGCTCAGACGTATTCTAAGACATCTGACTGTTTTCACTTTGCTCCTCCAGCACAGGTTATGGTTTTTCCTGGAGTCAGGCAGGCTGCAGCAAAAGACAAAGCATGTGAAATGTCAGTTATACCTGGCAGGTATCCTGGCATGCTCTGATGGGCAGGATGGTCAGGAATCCCTTCAGCCGTATCTCCAGGAGGATGACTTCTGCTCTGAATCAGACAACTGATCTTCTGGCATGGGCATTTCACAGTACAGTTGTTTTAGTCAAGAACCTATGAATCTTTATCTAGCAACTCAGTTTGCCATCTTCCTCACTCAGTGGTTGCCAGGGGTTGCCTGCTGACTCAAAGGAAGTCACACAGTGCTGGCACAGTCTCTGGTTTCAATTCATGATTGGGGTGCTCAGAAACTCTCATATATTGTGCCAGAGCTTAATGTCCTTGTGTCATCTCTCTCTTCTTGCTAGGGGAGCTCAGCATTTGTGCTGCTTTGTGCAAGGAGAGTATCTGGGGCAGGGTTTGGCCAAGGAGACTGATGTGTCGGTGTGGGAGGGGGATGAAGCCTGGGATGGTCTGGGGGTGCTTATGTTGCTCTGTCATGCAGGAGATCAGGGGATCCTGGCTGACAGTGAACCCCACGTTTGCATGCCCCTGTGAGCAGGGACAAAAATCCAGGCTCAGCCATCAGGAAGGTACGGGGGTTGGGAGAGAAAAGGCACAGACCTTCCTCACCTGGAATTCTACCCCTTGACAGCACAAATTAGGCAATGGTATTAGCTGTGCTTAACCAGCAGGATATGCACAGAGCAGATCTCTGACCACCACAGAGATGCTGAAACTTCTGCAGTTCTCCACTGCTACAGCTCTCCATGTATGTCACCACTTCTAAAAATGCGAGCCAGAAAGTGAAAAAAGGAAGACTAAAGTTTTGAATGAAATAAAGCATTCCATTCAGATTTGGTCAGTTTTGAAGGACTTTTAATTTTTTAAAAAGTGAAGAATATTTCGTAACAGTCATTTCTCATTCAAAAGCAATGTTTGACTTTTGCAAGAGCAGCATTAATTTCCCCTGACAGCAGTAGTTTGGCAGTTTGGAGACAAGTTTGTGAAACATACTGGTGTTTTGATTCTTACTTTTTTTTTTTTTTTTCCTTTAAAAGGCCTAGTTTTAAACGTCTAAATCTTTTAAAGGTAAAAATTTAAAAAATGGGGTGAAAAAGTCCCCCTCTTTTCTTTTTATGTCAAACAAACAGATTGTGTTTGCAGAGTGCATGCCAGATCAGAGTCTTCACAGTATATCAGCTTCTTTGGTCAAGTGTGAAGTCCTAACTGTGAGAGCAATAAATTCACAAATCAAAATTATCCTTCCTGAGACTGAAAGAAGTTTATTGCTGGAAAACAGAGTCACACACTGGTTTTCTTTCATACTACCATGATAAAGTCCTTAAAACAATGAGGTATTTATTCCAGGTTTCCTTGGTTTAGGAAAGCTTTGAATGCGCAGACCTTGTACAGAGTGAAACACTGTTTATATTAGGCAGAAGCAATAATGGACTCAGATAAGGTATGCTCCAAATGCCCCAAATAGGAATGATCTTTAGCACTCAGAGCCCCTGAATTATGATATTGAAAGCAAGAGCCTGGCTGTGGAAACATCAGGCCAGTCACCAAGCGGCATGTTGCAGGCTTGAGGTAATGCTCTGCGTCCCCATTGTCCTGGTATGCTGGTGCTGCACTTCAGTGGCTTGGAGCTTTTGTTTTGCACAGGAAGATGACTGCATGGCTGTCCTTGCTCTGTGGCTCCTGGAGTTTAAAAAAAGCCTTCCCTTCGTGAATCACAATATGCACTCACCAGCCAATTCTGTTTGGCTTCCAAACTGTTTACTCCATAGCTGATATAGTCTTCCCTGCAGTTCTACCTCCACCCTCCTTTTTGTTCTTTTTAAGGAATAGCTAGGGGAAAGCAGGACAGCATTTCCAAAATTTGGCTGTATAAACCAGATTTATTTTTTTTTTCCAGGAGATCCTCTTTTGTGCTGGGTTATCTGTCAGCACCAAACTCCAATACTTCTGAGGCTGAGCTAGCATGGTGCCAAGTGCAATGAGAGCTTTTTCTCAGGGCAAATCTCCAGGTGAAGTTGCAACCTTGCTGGTAGCATTTTTAGAGAGAGGCAGTGAGGGAGCAGGGAGTTTCAGCAGTTAAAACAAGGAGTTTGTGTCTGGAGCAGCAGACTGATCTCTTAAAGAGTCATAAAACAGAGAAGTAAAAGACAAAGCATTGGAGGGTGAAACAGAGTGTTTCTGCGGTGACTTTGTGCAACATATCGTACTTTTTCAATTATAAAAACACGATGGCATAAAATTCCTAAGGGCATTTAAAAAATGGAAAGCTGTTTTGAACCAAAATTCCCAAATGGCTTGTTTAGAAAGGAATTACTCAGAGTGTTTCTTGTTTTTCTAAATACCTTTTGTAGTACTCTCTCGTAAATGATCATGGCAGCAGAATTAACATGAGTTTGCATAGCAGTTTATGGACTCCAAATGTGTTTTTCTCTAAAAAGCGTATTAATCCTATTTAATGGAATTCTGCATATGAGCTCTGCTTCGCATATGGAATGGTTGAAATTTCAGGACAGCCTGCTCTTGACTGCCTCTAGACTGACAGTCTTGCTCAGTTATTTCAAGTCACTGAATCCATGCCCTTGCTCTGCAAAATGTTGATGCTGTCTCCTGAAAGCAGAGAGAGGTCTTGCTGCACCTCAGGAATGAGACTGTTGGTTGCTGGTGACTCCCTTGCTGTCTAGTGCCTCCTGCCTGCCTCGTGGCTAAGCATGTTGCCTTGGTACACAGGGAAATATCCAAAAGCTGACTTCTTCAGGTCAAGGTCACAACTCCTGTGGTATTTCAGCAATGGGATGTACCTGGCCATTCCCATCCTGTGTTGCAAAGGGAGTGGAGGAGTCCTTGGCCCTGTGAGGATGTATTTCCATACATGGCCAGGCTGAGTGGAGGATGCTTGAGGAAGCAAAGGATGCTTTAAACCCACCAGCAACAGGGGTTGTGTGATTCAGCCTGCACAGCCCTGCAGCAGTAGCAGCTGGTCATGAGCCATCCCAGAGAGACTGAAAGACCACTTCTCTACATGATGCCAAGTCTGCAGGAGCAGCACATCAGCTAATGTGCTTGCTGTGTGGCTTTGCAGAGGAAAGTGTTTCAGAAACTGGGAATGTGTAATTGAAATAGAGAAGAAAAGCACAAGGAGGGAAGGAAAGGGAGAAGACTGGAGTTCAGGGAGGGTGTTGTCTTCACTTTAATGAGATTACGATTTCAAATGGGAAGTACTCCTGTGCTGAGCAAGGTTTCTTCCTCAGAGGCTAATGAAGAAGTACCCCTCTTTCCCAAAGGTGTTCCTTCTTCACAGGGGCTTTGCTTAAAGAGGAGTGGGCTATACCACCACAGCTTAGGCTCTCGGGCATCACTGCCCAGGCTTCAAAGTGAATGGAGTATCACCCAAACAGCACTTCTGCCCAGCCCTCTGCTGTAAGAAATGAGACGTTTGCAGGGCCGTAGAGTCGCCCCTTTCACACAGGGGAGCTGTAGCATGGATTTTACAGCCATTTCCTCAGTGGGGCCCTGAAGGGTGTCACTTAGTAAACAGTAATAAGGAGATTGATCCCTTACAGCCCTGCGTGAGAGTTAAGGACAGATCAGGCTTGCCTGTGACTCTTTGCAGAACTGCGGGGGCTGTGCTCATTCTGAGGCGATTGCTAAGGCTGCCAGCATCAGGGCAATGTCTCCTCTTGTCTTTTAATGGGATCCAGGTAGCACTTTCCTGAGGTGTTTGGAGCATGTCTGCTTCCAAGCTGGCTTGGAGTTTGGGTGGGGTTCTCTTTGTGTGTGGGTTTGGTGTTTTGGGTTTTCTTTGGTTGTTGTTGTAAGCTAGGATGTCAATTGGTCACTAGTTAAATGTGCCTGGAGGGACAGAAGTGTTGAAATACTGAGTTTCTGGGTGGTAAAGTCCTTACTTGGCTCTGGCCGTTCATCTCCTCAGGTGGACATTCTGGACAAATCAGGAAAATACATGGCATCACAATTGCTATAATTATTTCCCAGTGACAGAAATTTTTGCCCTTCCCTTAAGAAAATGAGGGGAAAGTGAGAATTCTTATCTTTTTCTTAGATATTTTGGTCATTTTTCCCCCTTTTCCAGAGATAATTTTGAATTGTCCCCAAAAGAACTATCAGGCTGCATCCCAGCTGGTTCCTTTGCTAATGTAGCCCAGAGTGACACTGGTGGTCTAGGGACCTTTCTATTGGCTCTCTCCTCTGTGATACCTCACCAGGGCAGTGCCTGCCATGCAGCCCCACAGCTGCCTTCCCGTTAGAGTGATGCAAAGACGTTCAGCTCCATCTCCAAGAGGAGGCACTGGAGCACCATACCATATACAAATAATCTTTTTTGCTGGAAAAGGGGAAAAAAAAAAGGAGTGAGGGGAGAACTTTCCATTCCATTTGGTTATTTATTTGCTTTTGACCGAAAGCCAAACTTTTCCAAAGAAAGTAAACAGTTTTTGTGATAACTTTATATTAATTGCAAACCATGTTTTCAGTAAAACCACAGTATGAACAGTTTTGTGTCTGTCTTACTCTAGGCCTTTCAAAGGAAGAGACCTTTAAAGCCCATATACTCTTTTCTGGTGGGAAAATCTGTGAAAAATTGAGTAATTGTCAAGTTTGGATGACTCTCTGCACTTCCCACCCCTCTGTGAACTAACACTGGACCCAAAGAGAATCCAGTGGCTTTATGTTTGTGGGCCAAGCAGACCAGTTTGTTATCTATCTAAAAAGACTCTCTCAGCCTCCTAGTAATCTTCTAATTAACCGCTGATAAATGGTGGGCTTAATCCTTGGTGGGGGAGTGGCTGGTTTAATCCCATCCCTGGGGGCTGCACAGCTATATGGCTGCTCTGGCACCACATGTGCTGGTCCCATATGGCCGTGGGTGTTTGCCTTTGCACGGAGCAGGGAGGACACAGCTTTACTGTAAGTCCGTCCCTTACTGCTCTAAAATCTGCCTGGTTTTAGCAGTGGGTGTACAGATGAGAAGCATATTTGCCCAGTTCAGGGAAAGTCTATTTTTTTCCTAGTGACACACATCTAAATCACTCCAGGACGTGCCAGACATCCCGATGATGGCATCACCAGTTCCCAAGGCCTGGCTCCACCTGGCCACCCAAAGCCTGAACTTGGGATCTCCCTCTGCAGATCTGGACAATATCCAGCCTTGATGGCCTGAGTGGTGCCAGACCTGGAGCCTCTGCTTACTTTCCTCTGGGAGCTCTCCCAATAAAACCCTTACTCACTTGGGAGTTTAAAACGGCTTGTCGAAATACCTTTGTCTACAGCTGAGACCGGGGTTCCTGCATTTGTGCTAACCTTGTTCCTGTCTCCTGCCTGTCCCTTAGCTGCCTGTCTCTGCTGATTTCCTTCTCTTCCGGAGGGTTGGGCATGAGAGCGTGCACTCCGAGGCTGCCTCGTCCCCTCGTGCCCTCCCAGGCTGGAGATGTGCCGAGGGGCAGCTCTGCTCCACCGCCCTGTGCAGGTCCTGCCAGGCTTGGTGCAGCAGTGTCCCCCAGGGCACCTTCTGGTTTGTACGTAGGGGACAGAAGAATAGATGGTGAAAGCCCATCTAAACAATAGGCTTTGTCCTGTGCCTGCTCTCCCTCGAGAGCTGCTCTCTCAAGGGAGTGAGCATGGTCCTATCCAACTTTATTTAGGAGGTGGCAGGCTTGGGTCCCTTTCAGGTACAATGTTGCCCCTTATTCCACCTTTTCCTTGCTTGAAGGGGTTTTGAGGGATAACGGCTGTTGTGCTTCTGCTCCCTCCCCTCACTGACAGCACCATCCTATGTGCATATGCCAAGATGAAAGCTGTTGTGGTGGAAAGCTGGCAGCTGTGGGCATTTGTATGCAGAGAGGCTGCACGTGCATCTCACTGGGGGTTCTTTCTGCCGCACAAGCTGGACTTGAAGCATTGGCTTTGCCTGTTGTTGATTTCAGACAAGCTGCTTTCTAACAGTGTCCATAACCACTGAAGGTGACGTTTCCATCTGGGTTTATTCTCTTCTCGTTTCCCCTTTCCACCTCCGCTTCTCCATTTTAAATCTGCAGAGGCTCAAAATCTCTCGAAAGCAGGTCTTCAAAGCTCTCTCCTCTGAGGGAATCACAAATCTGTGCCCTTTGCTGAAGTCTTATTTCCACAGCTCCTGCTCCA
>NW_008626360.1:28406-28656 GCF_000691845.1 Merops nubicus
GGATGGAGGCACCCTCCCCAGCCACAGTCCAGCACTGTCAGCAAGTGTGGTCAGCAGCAGGATCACAGTTTTAGGGTGGCATATACAAGTGGACATCCCAAGGGGCTTTAAAGGCATCGTTTCAGCCATGACTTTGTGATCTGAGACATATTTCAGCCTAAGCTGTCAGCGATGCTCTGCTTCACCAAATGCTCATGCCCTTTGGCTGCAGTATTTTCAGGACACTTAGTATTAAATATATATATGTATA
>NW_008626360.1:28666-44865 GCF_000691845.1 Merops nubicus
ATATAAAAAATATATATGTTCTTTATATGTATATATACTCTTTAGCCCATAATGAGTTTTGTTTTACTTTTTTATTCCTGTGACTTTTCCAAGTAGATATAAAGTGTGTGGTTAGATCTGTATTGGACAGTTGGGAAAAAAAGAGTGTTTTAGTCAGGAAAGCTGGCCAAACAATGAATAGTTCTTGAAGATTGCATGGTAGTTATAGCAAGTCAATTTTCAATTCAAAATTTTCTGCTTTTTTATTTATTTATTTTTAAAGCATGACATAACAAAGATATACTAGTGATTTATTTGTCCAGTCAAAAATACTTTGATTTTGGAAAGCAAACGCAGAGTACACAGTGAAACTCACAGAACCACACGATTAGCAGCCATCCACAGGATGAAGTGTGCCTGTGCAAAGCATTCATTAAGTTTTCTGTAATCATAATCTGATTGAAAGCAGGTCAGGCAAACAAAAAGGGCTAATTTGGGGTAAAGAAATAATTTTCTGTGAGTAATTAGGATATGTATTCACGGGCAAAGCATTTTGCAAATGTTAGCCACTCTGTAAACACGCGCATAATTGTTATTAATGGAGTAAGGAAACATTTGGACAGACAGCAGTCAAGCTGAACTTTTGCAATCCACAGTGTTTTCTATAGAGGAATATGAATATGGAGAGAATATGTATGTATACACACATACAGAGACGACAGATGGTGTTTTAGCCAGCTGAAGTGACAGCAACACGGCTGCAGTTTTCTCCTTTGTCCCACGTACCTTTACGATCCCAGCGGGACTAGCGCAGGCGAAGCCTTGCTCGCCTGTTCTCCTGCGCCTGCCAAGAGCAGCAAGGCAAAAGGCTGTTTCAGGGGTCACAGCCACCCGGACCAGCAGCTTTCCTGCTCCTGCAGGAACCAGGCGGTTAGCCCTTGGATCTGCCCCCGCTCTGCCCAACCTCCCTGCCTTCAGCCTGGAGCCTGACTGCTGGGCTGTCACCCCCTGCCTGCTCCCACGGGAAAGGGAGTGGGGTTCCAGTGTTTCCAGCACCGACATTTTGAGGAAAGCACATGCTTTCTTAGGAGGTACATTACTTTTTGGTCAGAAAACTGGTAACCCTCAAAATGTCTGCCCCAAATTTTTCCACTTTGGATATGATAGGAGTTTATTCTTCCTTTACTTTTCCTTGGGATGTGAGAGAGTGGGGAGGCTTCAGTAACTTTCTTTTATCTTCCACAGTCTTTTGAGTTACCTTTTTTTTTTTTTAGTGCAAAATCAGTTTCTACTCCACAAGGAGGATTTTTTTTACCAACACCCTGAGTCTAAACCCTGAACACAGAGAGCTGACTCTTGGAAGATGTCCTGCTAAAAAAGAGAAGGAAGGAGGGAAGCTACAAAGAAACCTCCGCCCAACTGTATCGTATTAACACCAAAGACCTTGCGTGTAGGTCTCCTGCTAAAACAGTTATGAGAGCTGTAATGCTAATTTCACTGGAATGGGCCCATGATTTTCTTCTCGAGCTGATTTCCCTCTGCTGGCTGCATAGAGGAGAGCGAGTTGGTGCCTTGGGCATGGCTGCAGCTCTCCCCACCAGCTGCATGGGATGCAAACCAACTGGTCCCGCTGGTACCATTACTGGTAGCAGGAAGCATGGGCAGAGGACATGCCTCATGGACCCTCCTTGCTACACGGAGGGAAGACAGAGTGTCTCACATCCCCAGTCAGACACCAAGATCTCGCAAGGAAAAAAGAATTTCCACAGAAACATCCCTGAGATGTTTTGAGGACTGAAACTGCACAACGTTAAAAGATTTCCAGCCGTGTTTGCATTTTCAATAGCTGATATATGGGTTTGAAATACTACTTTTCCTAAGTACATGGTTTCAAATGAGGGTAAAATTTCCTTACAATTTGATCTGAAAATTATTTCAAGTCTTGAAGTTGGAGGAAAGAGGGGAAATTTTCCTTTTTTTTTCTTTCTCCTTCTCCTTCTCCTTCTCCTTCTCCTTCTCCTTCTCCTTCTCCTTCTCCTTCTCCTTCTTCTCCTTTCTATTTTTCTTTCCCTTTTGTCATTCCCTCTTTCTCTTTCTCTTTCCTTTCCCCTTTAGCCTTTTTTCTCCTTTTTTCTTCATTTTTTCTTTATCTTCCCTTTTTCTCTTTCCTATTTTCTGCTCTTTTTTTTTTTTTTCAAAAACAATTTGCCTAATTCACTGAAGATTCCTAAAAAGCTTCTCTAACCTGAAACTTCCATTTCTGTCTGAATGAGGTTCCTCACTGCTGGAGATGGGCTGTGTGCTGCAAGGTGGTGTGAGAAGGGTGGGCACAGGAGTAGGTGATGGCAAATTTATGAGGTCCCACCTTATAAATTTATGTGAAAGGCAATAAAAGCAGTTTTAAGGGTGTATCTGTATGTCTATACTTCAATCTGTGATAGAGCTGCAAAAGCCACATTTCCTCTGTTAGCACAAGAGTCCTCTGAACCACAGAGGGGATGGAAATGCACTGAGATCAAAACCACTTTAGAAAGATTTTTAATGGGTGTATAAACCAACCTGGGATTGTGAGATTCCTACTAGGGCGCCAAGAAAAGGAGCTGCCTTATCTCTCCACTGTGGTGACCTGCTGATAAAGTCCAGCTGCTGTGAATGAAAAGCCACAAAATATTTGTATATCTAAAATAAAAAATTCCACAGATCTTGATAAAACAGGGTGGCCAGTAGGAGTCTCGCTCAGATCAGATCATTCTTTATCATTCTGCTTCAGCTGATGAGAAAGAATCTTTTTAAATAACAGTAACAGTGGGGTTGGACAGAGCTCGCCCAAATTTAGCCACCTGAATGTTAGTCATCTACTTTATGTCAACATCTTGGTGGTCTCAATAGCCAAGTGATATAACTTGACCAGCATGGCACTGGAGGTGGCATGAAAAGTGCCATGGAGGTGCCTGTTGCAATCTGATTTCAGAAGGCCAGGACCAAGTGCTGAACTTTCATACTTGTGGAGCCAAAGTAGCTTGGAGTGATAAGATGCCTGACCAGGTTGGTCCAAGCAAATATCTACCTATAACCTTGACTGAGTTCAGAAGGTCTCAGATGAGTGTTTGTTTAGGAATAAATTGAAAAAAATAATTTGATCTAGAGGCTGTGTTATTTGATTTGGCCTTGAAAAGTCTATGTTCCTCTCTAGTGGTCCACAGAACAGCAGGTGACTTTTTCAAGTCCCTTTGGCTATAAAGCCTCCTCACCTTCTGAAAAGCCAGAAAAATCCTACTGGCACCTAAGACTCAGGCAGCAGCTTGTATCTCCTAGGTCAGAAGCATCACTTAAGAACTAACAACCAATTACAAAGAAAATATCCCCCTCCAGGGTGAGTCTCTGAGCCAGCACAGCTTGTCCTTCCAGAAAGTCAGCAAAAAAGAGCGACACAGGCAGTGATTAAGTATCAGTTTTCTATGAAGACCAGCCACAATTTTCCATGTAGTTTTTAATTCTCAGAAAGGAGCTGTGGTCTTTACTCAGGCCCGTCCCTGTGCGGGTGATGGTCCATCGCTGCAGGCTGGCAGCAGGCAGGGCAGCCCTGAGACAAAGCAGCCGTCAGCTTCGCAGGGTTTACCCTGTGAACTGGAGCTCAGGGAATTGGCTTGGAGCTCACTTCACATCCTGCTGTGCAGGATTTGCTCTGCAGACCACCCGATTTTTAATATTAGGCTGGGGATTTAGCCCAGATCAGAGCAAATCTGGGCCTGGAACCAGCCCTACCATAAGCCCCCAGCTGTGTTATGGCTTCACAAAAGTGCCGGTGTGGGGCAGCCCTTGGCTGGCAGAGGGCAAAACTGCAGCACTTAGTGATACAAACTCCCTTCCCTTATCACACCAGTGTGGAGTTTTGCTGGGCAGTCCACCTGGCTTGCTTGCCTTGGCTCCAACCTGTCAGGCAGCACAGTGCTGCATCAGAGAGTGGCTCGTATTAACCAGATTTAATTGCTGCTACTATCAGGGCAGGTTGATAGCTGCTGGAGAAGCCTCTGCTTTTGCTGCCTACTCCTCTACCATGGGCTATCTACTTGCTGTGAAGAGCCAGATTTGTTCTATTAGAAGTGTTTTCCTGGACAAAGGGAAGTTCTCATGCACTCTGCCCTGGCCACCCCTGACCTACGCTGGCTCCGATGTGAGCAGCCCTTTATTCAAGTACAGCTTGATGATTGGAAGCAGACCCACTTGCACTCACCCCAAAATGAATGAGACTGTGTTTGGGGTAAACAGAGGTGGTCTCAGTCCTGGGGCTGCATGGGGAGAGCCACTATCCTGACTCCTGGGGTCACTAGGACCCTTTGGGCACTTTTCAGCGAGCATCTCTGGGCTGATGAGCAGGTTGCAGCCTCAGAAAGCCTCTCCAGCTGCCTGCTAACTCCTGGAAATAATAGTGGTATTAGCAGGTGAACTGAAGCTGGAGGTTTCCAAGGTCTTAGGGACAGAAACCTAAAGGGTTTGCAAAAGTCTGAATTTAGCTCTGTGGGTTTTGCAGATGCCCTGATATCTCCTGGGCTGCACAAACACTGCCTTATTCCTCTCCTGCCCTTCAGCAAGCCCATCCCTGTATATTGACACCCACAGCAGCACAGGGATGTATCAAAAAGAGTCACAGAGCTGGCACCTTAGCCGTGTCCCAAGGCCCAGTGAGGGGTGGTGGTCCCAGAGGGCAGCATCAGCTGCCACACTCCCTGCTCACGCCTGGCTGGGTGCTTGCTAGGAACAATTTGGTCATGGGAAGTCCACTGGGACTTTTTGAAACAAAACTTCAGAAGAAGACTAGCTGTGCTATTTTAAACAGAAATAAGTTGGGAGTAAATATAGCTCTAAGCTTCAGTTAAAAAAAGACTTTCAAAAGCCAACAAGAAATTAAGAAACCTCCCATCTAAAAGCAGCAAAACAGTGTGTCAAAGTGTGAAGTGCTGGGGTTTAAACCCCCAGCCCTGAATGAGGGTCAGCATATGGATGATGTCCACCACCAGGCAAGAAAGACCCTCCTGACCAGGGTCTGGCCAGCGTTGGGTGGGAGCCAGTTAGGAGATCTCCACCAGGTGCCCCACCTTCCACATTAACTTGGAGGCGGGGCAGAAAGCCACCTGTATAAGAGCTGACTGCTTATGCAGCAGGTGTGCTGTGTGAAGATTCTGGCTATGGGAAGAGCTCCCTGGCCAACAGGACCAGAACATGAAGCTGTCTCTGAGTCCCTGCTATATAACTGGGCTCATGGCCTGGCTGCTGCCATCTCCTGTGACTTGGTTCCTTGCCCAGCTTGCTCCGTTCTTCACATCTGCTGTGGTGGGTGAGTGCATTGGCTTGTTCCTCCCTCTGGTTGTCTGGCACTTTGGATCTCTGATGTGTGATGTGGGAGTGGAGGGAGGAGTCTGGCTGCTGGTCTGCTTGTTAATGATAATATCATGCTACATTGGGCAACTGGTCATCAGAAGGAAGTGTCAAAACGGATCTGAAATGTGTAAATTATTTATGAGACAACGCTGGGCAGGCCATGTAGGAGGTAAGCTCAGCCAGGTACAAGCTAACACTGTCCCAGGATGGAAAGCAGAGCTGTGTGGACTGGCATTGCCCATGTACCTGCTCAGGTGAGATGCCAGCACGTTCACTGCGCTCCCTCTGGGTCCTATCACTCCAAGTGAACACAGGAGGTGACGTTTAAGTGTATAAGTTATATTCCCAGTAATGCTTTTATATGGAGCCAGTGAGGCATAATTTTAGCAGGACAAGTTTAGGCATAAAAGGAGGATGCTCCAGAAAGCATCTCTCACCTGGCTGGTGAGCAGCTAGTCTTCTAGCAGGAGGCAGTGGTTGGAGTACAGGGTGAGGTGCCAGAAGCTTGTGAGGTCTTGTGACAGAGGGAAATGAAATCATTTTCTGTACCACAGACTGCTGAGACAATGAGCAATCACTTCACTTCCCTGCACCTTTTTATAGTGAGGCAGAAAGAGTTGCTGGTTTCTGAAGCCAAAACATGTTGATAGTAAAATGTCTAATATTCTCACACAATTTTGACAGGATCTGGATTCTGGGAATTATTTTTTTGAGTGCTTTACAAAAGGCAGACTTGGTTTCTTCCCAGGGAAACACCCCTTCAATGCATTTCCTGTTCAGGGACATATCTTGAGAAGTGGATTTAATTTTCCCATTGATTGTGACATCTAATTCAGAAAGACAAGGAGGATTTTCCATCTACTGGCATTTAAACTTTCCTTCAGGTGAACAAATCTCACTGGCCCCTTTTCAACACTGCTCTCTGATTCAGATACTTGATGAGGGTACCACATCAAAGGGGTTGGCTTGGACTCCTAACCATGTGCCTTGGATTGGTCCTCACTCCGAAGGGAAGCCAAGCAATGCTTTTAGCCCCAGTTTATCCTTGGACAGTTACTGCAACAGGTGATTAAAGAACTGGACCAAAGTCATATAATGAGTCTGTGACAGAGTAGAGGTTGGCATTCAAGATTCAGGTTACTGCCCTAATTTCTGGTCATCTTTCCTTCTTCATACTGTCAGTCATTGCTGCTTTTTCTTCCCATATAGTAACCACCACATTAACTTGTCAGATAAATGTCCACTCAAGTAACTTAATTTCAAGTGAGAAGTCCAGGATGTGACTCATATCATAAAGAGTTTATGGGTAAAATTCTTGGGAAATGATGCACTCTTAATTCTTCCAAGAGTCCTCCAGACCCGTTTTCTTCCAAAGGAGAGCGATCTCTACCTCTGTGTGAGACAACCATCCCCTCCTATCTCTGGTGAGTTGGAGCTATCGTGGCAGCTGTGGCTTAGGTCACTCCCACTGCCCAGGTTTAGGGTTAGTAATGAGCCGTGAGCTGGTGCTTTCATGACAGGGGACCTCTTTATTATGTCATTTGCCAGATGTCACCCCTAACAGTCCACCCGTTACCCATAATAACTGCACCTCTCACGCCCCTACAAATTACCAATGTTTGCCTGAGGTTAAAAATGTGAATCCCAGGGCTTTATATAAAAGCCTTTTATGCATCCCTTGGATGAAAAATGGTGCTCTATGTACTTATTAGTTTTATTTGCCATATCAAATGAACATTTGACAGTCTAAGCAAATTCCTGCCTGTTAGCTAGGAACATGGTTACTCCTGGAGTGTTTTATAAAGTTCTTTTGGCAATGGTTCAAAACGCAGGGAAGTTATCGAGGCACATTCCCTGCAGCTGTTGTAATCTTTACAAACCGATTTCTTATTTCACCAGGGGAACAAAAATAATGATATTCACAATAATAACAATGATGACGATGATGACATAGTAATTGCATTTTCATCAGAGGATCTTTAAGAGCTTTGTACACTATAGCTAAGCTTCAGCATAAATAATCCTATAGGACATAAGTTTTATACTGTGTTTTGCATGGTCCAATTAGGCTACAGAAAAGACAGATAACTTTAGACTTGGTTCCAATCATATTAAAAATAGATGTATTCATCCCCCCAACACTTTTCACCATTAAACTTTCCATCTTGAAATATTTTGAGAGAGTCTAAAGATGAGTCAAAGCATGACAATATGTTGGGAACCTCTTCAACCCTTCTTACATTGTTTTCAATGTATCTACTCCAAGGTGTGAAAAACAGGAATTTTCTTATTTTTGAAACACTGCTATTGTATTAAATAGAAGTTAAATATTGCTTGAACTCATGTGGGCAGCTCTTTTTATCCAGAAAACAGTTTTATTTAGAACTATTGGAAAGCTTACATTTTTACATAAATATGGAGATGACTTCTGATTACCCCTTTGACTTCAGACAAAACTGTGCTTAAAAAAAAAAACTTATCATAATTCCTCTAACCTCCAAATCCCTGAGGGTTTGATTGTTGTGTTTTGGGTTGTGTGTTTTTTTTGTTTGTTTCTTAATATCCCTATTTGAATTATTAGGTCAATATTTCTCATCTTGAAAAGCAAACTGCACAAGTACATTACCTTTAGTGTTCCTTTAAACACTAATCATACAACAATGTACATATGCAATTATGTACTATACTAACTGAAGACATGCTATTCAAACTGAGTACTTTCAGAGTATAGCTTTTAGTATATGCAAAACTACTTGTAGAATCCAGTTAACCAGTTTTTGCTGTTGGGTTATTTAGGTTTTCCATGCATTGAAAGAGAGGCAAGGGAAAAACCCTTTAAAACACAAAAAGTCTTTGTGAAAAAGAGGCCACTTCCCTCCCAACCATTCTAATAAAAAGTAGCAATTGCTATAAAGCCACAGACAGTAAGTGAGCCTGGCCAATTGAAACTAATAATTACATATTTCCCTTTAAATGTCTTGCCCAAGGTCACTCTGCAAATCAATGGCAGATTCGATAATTTAACCCAAGAGTCCTGAAACCCAATATCCTGCTCTCACCACTAGAAAAGCACTGTACAACTGGCTTCCAATCTGGGAATGATACATGATGTAAGGAGAAAAGCTAGATGTTTCAGGTGTGTTTTTTTTCCCCCTATGTTCTTATCATTTATATAGCATTTCTGTTTTCCATGTATCTTAGTATTTATTATCCTAGACTATTTCCTGTAAAAAATGTCTTGAAATGTTGTCAGAAGCTGCTGGGCTTATCAGCTAAAAATGACATCTGGGACTGCTCTGAGAACTACTAATTTTGTGTGTCTCATTTCCTTGCTTGGAGAGTAATTCATATGCTCAAACTAATAAATACCCAAGTAGTAATAGAAACTGAATAATTATAATTTTTGTCTATCAAGGAAATTTATAAAATATTTTTTCCAATCTGTTAGCAATACCTTGACATTGATGCAAATCTACATCAGTCTAGATATAGCTTTATATATTTTTTTTTAAGTTTTGAAGTATTTTTATCTCAAAAGTTTAATGTTATTTTCTCACCGTTAATTGCAATAAAATTAGTAAGACTGAGGGGGTCTGATTTAATTTCTCCCCTTTCTTCACTCCATATGTTCCAAAGTAGAAATCTGTCCAAAGGAAAAGTGTTTAAAAATATATCTAAAATTTTGTTTCTTTGAAATGTTTTAAGACATAATGTGAATGTAAAAATGAAGCACTAATCTCTGGATTTCCAGTTAGAATTTTAAAAGAAAAAGGAAAATTTTGGCATGAAACATTTAAGACTCTCACCTCCTTCCACATCACCAAGGCTGCTCGGAGACAGTGCTGAATTTACCGCATGTTTTGCAAGCTCCAAAACCCAGGCCATGGGTTTATCCTTAGGTCCCTCCTCTAGGTGTGGGCTGCAAGGTTATCATTGATTTTCCTGCCACCTCTCTTCTTGCAAAAGGCTCCTACAGCAGGTGTTCCTTGAGTCCATCCATTCAGAGCTCACCAGCTAATTTTTCAGTCCTGACCTCAAGCAGTGGTTTTCCCTGCCCTTCAGAGAGTGCATGTGCAGGGACTTATAATTAGAATAGATTTTATTGTCAAGCAGGAAAAAAAAAAAACCCCACTCTATTCCCCTAACGCAAGGTCCCCAGTGGCCAGGCCAGTAACAAGGTTACAAGGATGCTCTGAAGAGACCAGTTAGAAACCAGTAGCCTGGTGCTACTAGTGCCACCTTGGCCTCTCCAGGTGAAGTGGGAAGGGCAGTATGATACCTGTGGTTTGCAAGGATTTAACAAGGAGCCATGACTGGCCATGCTGCTCCAGAAGGATTACTTATTGTTTGCACTTGCCTTGAGACACCTTCAGCTCACTCAATTATAAAAGGCAATGAACACATTTTCAAGGTGTGTGGGTACAATGTCTTGTGACTGAGAACCTCAAATCACTTGTCATTTCTTAAACCCTTGGCTATTCTGAAAACTGTCACACTGGAGACATACATGGGTAGCACAGCCCAGAGGAGTTACAGGAGGAGTTGAAGAGCCATAGCTAACTCGTGGAGATTGCAGTGAGCAGACAGAGTCTGCCAGTGTTAGACTCCTCACATATTCCATGGAAATTTCCCACTGCTTCCTCTGGATGAGCCAACATCAGTGTTTTTTTCAGATTAAAAAGTGTGGAAAAACTGGTTCATACACACCAAGCAGGGATGGGTGAGCTTGCTCAGCTGCTGGGTCATGGGTTAGCAATAAGCCATCAGAGGAAGGCATCTCTGGGCCTTTTATTGTTAAAGATTTTCTTCTGTGCTTGCCCATGCCAGACATATTGGAGGACTGTGAAGCAACTCATGGTGGACCTGGTGAACACGGGAGATTTTCCTGCCTTCTGTGACTGGACACATCATGAAAGAGAGAGCTGGTTGCTCCTGTTGTCTTCACTACTTGCTCCTCTTCATGCCTTCCCACTCTTGCAATTAGAACAGCCATTCCAGTACACTGCACAGTATTTTCTGCAGAGCTTAAAAGGGATCTGAGAGGGCCATTTGAGATTTCAGATGATAGGAAGCAGTACAGAGAAGTCAGGCTTTGGGTGCAGCTTTCTGCCAATGTATATATTTTGTTGGTTTTTGGACTAGCAGGAGAGTTTGGGAAGCAGAGTAGAATTTGGTCCCTTATCCAAGACTTGTGTGTACGTAGACTTGCTGTCATAAGTGACATGATAAGAACTGTTCTTTCTCAGCCTGGCTATAGGGTTTAAAGTAGATGTTTATTGTTATCCCAGTCTCATAAAACTCCAAAGGCCAAATCTTGCTCTTAAACGTGTGTATATTTCCCACTGATGGTAGAAGGGCCACAGGAGTCTTAAAGGAAGCTGTGGGAGAAAGGTTGGAGACAAAAGCCTACCCAAAAACAGCATTTGGAACTAGGACCTTGCTCCCCTTTTAATCTGTTGGCTTGTTTGGTGGGTTTTTTCTTTGTTTCATTGTTTTTCACAAAAAAAAGAAAAAAACCCAAAACAAACCACAAAACCTTGCAGCCAGTCAATGAAATTATTCTGGAGTAGAAATCCTGGCTGGGAGTGGAAGATCAGATTCCTGGATCAAACTTCATGGATTCTCAGGTTGGGAGTACTTTGAGCTGGGTTGTCTGAAGAGCACAGACTAAGGTGCTGAGGTGTAGCACTTAATCATTGCCCCAGAGGCAATGATTAAAATGATTAAATGGAGCTGAAATTTTCTTCAGTCTCTTTTCTTGTCTGAAAAAAAGTAAAAGATGTTTATTCCATAAAGTACAATGGAGAACTCAAACTTAAACAGACCCATGGCCTCTGTGTGTGTTCTCCAACATGCTATACATTACAATTAGACACACCATGGGCAGCTCTCCTCCTATCACAATGTGTCCAGCTTGTCTCAGGTGTGCTGAACAGCTCACTCTATGAATGTGCTATTTAAACTTCATCTGAAATATAACACCAAAGACAAATTAGCTGAAGTCTTGTTAGCTGGGGCCTTCTGTGATATCAGTAGGAGACATCACCTGATAAGAGGCTGCTTTGGAACCTGATCCTGCATTTCTCTTTATCATGTGTCTAGGTGACGCTTAGAGAACATGAATCTGTTAGCAGACAATTTACTTGTGCCTTGTCAGGTCCATCTGCAGGCTTTTTCACTGTGAATTATTGTAACATCAAAAGTGCCACCTGCTCCTTCTTGGGAAAAAGCCAGTGTAGAGTAACCAGCCAGAAAAGCTGTCTGTGATCCATCCGTCTTCCTTGTTGCAACATTGTCCTAGAAGATGTGAAATTTGGGAGGTGAATGCCTACAAGAGAGATTCGAGCCCCACTTAGGGGATGTCCTTCCTTAATCGCTTGTTCTTAGACCACATTTTCCATCACAAGAGATGAAAAGCCTGTCCACGCTCCTGACAAACTTCAGTACTATAATGAATTCAGAAAGACAGGACTAGACAGTCAGTAAAGCCTGGAAGTTGCTTCAGAGGTAAGCATGAAATTTAATCAAGGATGGTGAAGTTAGATGTTTTACTGTTAGATATTATACATATCATGGTACTGTGGTTCACACCTGCTCATCTCACTTCATCACCACTTGACTGGCCTTTGTGCAAAAAGGCAGAAAAAAACCAAAGAAATCTTCTCTCAGAGCCAGAAGTAAGGATATGCCAAATTTGCAATCAATGAGTAATTTTGCTGAAAAGTTTTGATGCAAATGTATCACCACTCGACTGGCGTTTGTGCAAAACGGCAGAAAAAACCCAAAGAAACCTTCTCTCAGGATACAGTTTCTCAGATCTAGAAGTAAGGATATGCCAAATTTGCAATCAATGAGTAATTTTGCTGAAAAGTTTTGATGCAAATGTTGACTCGAGTAGTGAGGGAGAGGTTTTGAAGCTGTTGCCTTGAAGTGAAATACCTCATGTTGCTATTGCAATGAAATTTGTCTTCCAGCAACTGCTCATTCTCAGTGCTTGCAGCATGGTGTGGCATTAACTTATCTTGCATGTTTTTTCTCTGCACTTTGATGCAAAATCATGTTTATAAAAGAAACAGACAAAAGATTATTTTGTTCAGACTTTGTGTTCCAGCAGGGTGGTATGCTGGAAGTGTAGTGAAAGGTGATTGTTGCCATTTATTTAATAAAAGAAACCAAACTCCAACCACAGATTTAGATAAATTACAGCTCTTGGCTTTAAGATTTATTGTTTTGAGGGGAGAAAAACAGAATTTTTCCCAGGCTTGTTTTTGCTACTGATACTGCATTCTACTGAAAATATATTTTGGAGAGAAGAATTTAGACTGACTTGTTGGGATGCACATGAGCTGTGCTGAACACCTTCTGATGAAGTTGATCCCAATTACAATGGGGTCCTATTTCTCCCCTAGATTAAAGTCTGCCCTACTACAGCTCCAGATCAGGTCTCCTAGGTCTGGAATGGTCTCTATTCATCTGGCAGTAACACACACTACGTGTACTGAAAGGGTGCAGCTACCTAGTAGAAATGGTGCCAATGACACATGGCCTGATTTAGTTGGTGTAGACATCTCACTCAGTAGCAGATGGATGCATCTCTCCACCATAAGCACCTTGCTATGCTGCAACTAGAATTTTAATTACAGCATTTTTTAGTTTTTCCTTCTGCACAAACACCAATCCTTATGTAAATCTAGCTGCACAAGCAGGGTTTGCTATGAGATCCCAAGGGTCACCAGACAGGATGCATCATGCCAAGGAAAGGGTAGAGAGCTGGCTTCTAAGCTTGGGAGCTGTTGCAGAGAACACCCTGTTGAACTCTTTCTAGCCTAGAATATTTACTCTTGAAAAAACGATCATAAATTCTTATAGTAGGACAATAATAATGCAGCCTACCTGGAGAAGAGCAGCTCCATCAGAAAAACAAAAGCAACCACCATGAAATCTCAAAGACTAGCTTCTTAACCAATTTGTATCCTCATTTCACTCTCCTGTTACAAAGTCAATGACAACTTCCTCTCCTTTACAGCTGAGATGAATTAGTTCCATAAATAGTTCAGCTGGCACAAATCATCAATGCTGTAGTAGAGAGCTGCTGACTTACCCTGGCTGAAAAGCTGCCCGTGAGAGTTACTACCCCTAAGGACTGATTAAGTTGTATTTTGAGAAACAGGTGTGGAATGACTTTTTCTTTAATAGGGCTGGGCAGTTTGTTTTGAGAACAAACTAGTCCTCCTACCTTAATTGGAGGTCATGTGCTCTGAAGAACTCTTTGTTAGTGTTTTTGCTGTTCTGAAACCAACCCATCAGGAGGTATTTTGTTATTTGTTTGGGTTTGTGTCCTGTCTTTTCTGGGAAGGTAAGATGCCATGTAAGGAAAGTCTGTCTGAAGTGGATGTTGTGAAGCAGAGGAACTGGCCTTTATGGCTGGATCCCGCTTCCTCTGTGCTAATTGATACAGAATGGGAATGAATGCAGATATTAAAGTACAAGAAAAACAGCTGAGTGACCTCAAACCCAGACAATATCATGCTAATTATTTCACATAAATCAGAGCATAAGAAACTTTGGCAAGCTCTGTTCAGTCAATAGGAATAATTTGTTACAGTATAGAAATGAAAATGTTGGCCAAATTGGAGGCCTGGTTCACACAGGAGTGAATTCATTGATTAAATGCAATTGTCTGATTGTGCCTGAACCAAATTGGAACTGTTGTTCATAACTCTGTGGTCATTATTGCAAAGACAAAGTACATCTTTCAAAATGCAGGCTGTGGGATGCTTCACTAAGTGTTCATGCCCCACACAATTAAAACCTTCTCTCAAGTGTAGGCTAGAGACTTTATGGCTACAGGGTCTCCTTGAAGAGGTCCAGTATTTCATGCCCCTGGTCGCAAAGGGAACACTGAGTAAGTAATTTTGTTGAGCACTCTGACTCTTCTCCACTGAGACACTCACAAAGTACTGAGCAAAACATATAATGTAAAACTGCCACCCAAAATACAGGACCCCACTAGAATGGATTCAAGCACCTTTTCCCCAGTTCTGCTCGTTTACATGAACGTACAAATCCTGCTTCCCTGGGTGCAAGAGGAATTGCACCACTAGAGGCAATGTGTCTGTGTGCAGCCTCTGGATCTCTGGCAAGGTCCTCAGCCAAAAACCCATCTCTCCTCTTGAGACAGTATCTGGGTGAACTTCGGGCCAGAATAAACTTTGTCAGCCCTCTGTTTCTTGGTTCTTGTTCTTCCAGACCTTCTTTCCAGTAAACAAAACAATATTCACAGCCTTCTGATTTAGAGCAATCAAGGAGACATCCAATCTCCATCTCCTTTTCTTTAATAAGGAGAAGCACATAAATCTAGTGTTAGTGAAGCTCAGTCAATGTATGCCAAGAACATTGCTTCTTTTTGCTGTTTGCTTGTAACTTGTTTTTGCAGAATGGAGGGAAACAGAAGCATGGGGCCAAGGCAGCATTTCATGGTCAAAAATCCAGTATTTGTCTTGTGAAAGGAACAAATATTTGCACCCATCAGCATTTTAACCTCAAATGATTTCATTTTGGAATCCTAAATTGTGGAGGGAGCATTTCACTCTGGCTTTGCTGATGTACTCCAGTTTGTGTAACTCTTCTCCTGGCTGTGGATTGTTATGTTGGTAGCTTTCATACTCACCAGCTGATCTTTTTCCCAGTGTCACATTGATTTATTTGTCTTTGTTGGAATTCTGATAACATTTCACCAATAAATTAGTTTTAAATTAAACTTTCTCTTGTGTCTTTTATGTTGGGCCCAGTGCATGTGCTGGAAAGGAAAACTCATTTCAGAGATACTTTATTCTTCTTTTTATCACCCTCTTCAGCTACAGACTTACCAGCTGTTACATTTATTTTACTTTGGGTGAAAGTTGTAAAAGCACTGCATAAGTTATGAATAAAAATTTGCTGCTAGTGAAGATGAGCGATTGTAAGAAACATTTTAAATAGCCACAAACATGAAGCAGACACAGATAGAACTGAGGGTGCAGCCTAGCAAGAGAACTTGAGCCCAGTTTGTATGATACCTAATAACAGAATGAAACTCATGTGACTGGCACTCCCAGCCTTCCCATTTTCTTGCTGCTAGACCAGTACAAAGAAAAGTACACAAGAAAGCAGCACTGAAACAGCCTGGCTCACAGCCTGAAACCATGATTTGTTTTCATCCGTTTATTTTGGTACAATCCTGGTGCTCTGTGAGCAGAGACCAGCCTTCCTGAGCAGCTAAGGCAAGGCAGGGGGCACTGGCTCTTCTGTGTCCTCGTGGCCTCCTGGGACTGGTTAGAGGTCCCAGCTAGGCTGTCCCCCCTTACCTGCTGGTTAGGCTGCCCAACAGCCTGTCTTCCCCACAGCACAGCCTCTGCCTTCCCTCTGCTTCCATGGCTGAACAGCTTTTAATGGTTAAGCTGAGAGCAGTTTTTCATCTGCTGGTGTTCCTGGGGAAAACAGTGAGCAGTTGATGCAGACACAGAGCAATTCAAGAAAGTGTTTTCTTTTACATAAATCTAAAAAACAACCCTGAGCAAAGCTGTGCAGTGGTTTGTTACATCCTGATCTGCACAGCAGTCTGGCCTAGCTGCAACATGGGCAGAAGGGAAAAGAAAAGAGGCATGAGATCAAACTTTCTTTTGACTGTGCCAGGCAAGGCTGTGTTTGCTTTTCCTCAAGCATCTCACCAGCCACCTCCATGCTTTTAAACAAGGCAGGAAATTGCTTCTCTCTGCAGCTTGTACACGTGGTAGCTGGACCTCCACGGTTGCCCGGGGCTGCTGGATGCCTTGAAGGGACAGCCGCAGGACCCTCCGAGG
>NW_008626360.1:44896-63269 GCF_000691845.1 Merops nubicus
AGGCTGGCTGACTGCCTCCCCAATGGGAGACTTGACCCACAGGTTGCACTGAGGTCATTCCAGTTTAGTAGCTCTCTGAGGTGAAGGAGACGGCAGAAAATATGTTTGGCTTAACTGAATTCCAACATGGAGTATTTTATGGTATAAAATAGAAAAGCACTAAGCACCATTTCTGTTGTGGTTTATTTTTGTAGCAGATGCCATTCATTCTCCCCTTGCCCCATCTTTTCAGCGCATTGTAAGTAGTAATGATGTATAGTCTTCTTGATGAAGCACTTATCTGGGGCCCATTACTGGAATGACAGAACACTCCATGCTCTTTTGAGGTTTTATTATCAAAATGGCTGCCTTGCTTCAAGCTGATTTTCGTAAATCATCATTTTCTCATGAGCTTAAAGGGGAAAAAAAAAAGGTCTTTTGGAAAACTGTGACCTACTTTATTGTGTGATTCCTCACTACTGGTCCAGCTGCCAGACCCAAAGGCAGAATCACATCAACTCATGGTTTGCCTCCAGGAGATTATTTTATGTTATTGTATTTTGTAATCTCCTGGGTTTGAGTGGTCTTACTTGCAAGCCTCTTTAGTGCCTTGCTCAGTACTACAGCCTTGCATTCTGTGCAGACTGGAATTGCTGCCAGACCCCTGCACACAGGAACTGACCGCTTAAATCACAACTCCAGCCCTCAGACGTAGCTTGAAGTTCCCAAGGGAGCACCCTGAGGAACACCTGCCTCAGTGACCCTGTACACCAAAGCGAGAAGGTCGGCTGGGAGATGTCTGGTCAGAGGAAGGAGAGCCATGCTCCCTCCCTGAGAAGGCACTGGGAGGAAATGCTGGGAGGACACACACCTCCCACCAGCTCAGCCCCTCTCAATCACCCCACTCCATCTCTGCCTCAGAGCAAAAAAAAGCATTCGTGTATTTTCATCTGTAACCTCTTATTATTTTTGGATAGGAAATCTAGAGGAATTCCTAACAGAAGCACGGAGAAAAAACAAACCTCTTTGTCTTCATTCCCAGGATAAACATTTCCAGCACTGGTAGAAAATTAGGGCTCCTGAGGTTCCCAGCCCGTGCCTGTGTCCCAGCACCCATGTGCAGGACATCCCATCCAGCTCTTCTGGCAGTGGCATTGCCCAGAGCAGTTTTTCCCTTTGTGTCCCAACTGCTCCTTAACATCTTGCCTGCATATGCTGCCCCTCTGCCACTTGAGACTTCCTGTGTCCCTTCTTTACTGTCACCCCAAAGCACTGAAGGGCCACGTCCCACAGGCCTGGGGTCACCTCCCTGCTGCCAGCCCCACGTGATGGAGCAGCCGCTGCGCCCACCTCCCTCCTGCTGAGGGGCAAGAGCTTCCTCCCACTCTTGCCTCTGGACAGTGTTTTCCTAACAGATAATGCAAAGAAATCAGTTTGCATCCCCCGCAGGCTTAGTGGCTCTGGGATTTCTCTCTCTGTCATGGGAGTTGTGCAATTCTGCATGTCCCTTGTGTTTTATATCTCCCGATTTCCTCTCCTGGCTGGCAATCCTAGCAGGGTATCCATGCCATGCAGGCTGCTCTGCTCTCTGGTGCCAGGGTGTGTCTGCTAGGGGACTGGCAGGGATCCTGCCCCTTCCAATCACCACTCTCTTTCCCAGGCGTTGGGTCACTCCTGGATGATATCTTTGCTAAATCTTTGGGTGTACTTCAGGTCCGAGTGACAATTTTTGTCTGATATTTTTGGATATTAGTTATTTGAAGATTTAGGGAGTTGGTTTGGTTTTGTGGTTTGTTTGTTTGCCTTTTTTTTTTTGGCAGATGAACTCATTCCATTGTATAAGTAAGGGAGAACTGGAGATATTTATGAATTACAGACAAACACAACAAATTGTTTTCTGTAGGAAAAAAAAGTAGTTTGTTTAAATGTTAAACAGTATTTGTTTTTAACTTTTTATAAACAGAAGCATTCTTTTGCTTCTGAGCTAAATTTTAATTTATAAATTGGCATTAGTGCATTAGTGGTCTGAGTGAAGGTCTCACTACTTCAGTATTGTTAAAAGCATTGTTACCTCAGGTTCTTCAGCAACGCCTCCAAATATACACTGGATCAGCAGTGCTGGGGGGAGCCTTTTTATGCACCAAACCAAAATGCAAAAACCTAAAGTTAGGCCGAGTAATGTCTTCTTGATACATTCAGCCCTCTCCAAGTCAATGAGATTAATGAATGTAAATCCTTACAGCCAATAGGATTAGCGTGTGCAGATTCACTCTAGAGGAAACTAGATGATTGGATGAGCTTTTCTTGAAGTTACAGTATTCCCTGCCTGCAATTAGTTACAAAAATTTTTGATTGTAAACTAATTTATACAGCTATTGTCTGTGTGTAAAGTTTCAATGAATTTTGACTAGATGGAACATTTTTGTGGTCTGCATTATTTCATTGTTGAGATGTTTCAAACAAAGGAACAATTGGAACAGATTTCTTAAAGGACCAAGTTTCTAATTAATTGCAAATCACAAACTAACAAATTACCAGACCATTCATCTCATACCCAGAGGAGTAAGTGCTGCCAATTTGAGAAGGAGACCATATTTTTCAAACATAACAAAGAAGCTGAATTCCTGTTTTCAGTGCAAAACGGAACTGTGCTTTAACTGTGAAATCCAAATTCATGTCTGTATTAGAACAGTTCTAATTTAACTATAAAATTCAATTATATGCTGATGATACTCTCCCATTTTATTCCCTTGCAGAGATTTCCATCATTTCCCTAATACTATCTTGGGCCATCACCTGGAGGCATCTGTTCTTATGACTGCTGCCACTTATCCTCTTCATTAGTTTCCTGACGCCCTTAGTTTTTGGCACTGATTTACAGCATTCAAGACAGGAAAGCAGCCTGAGTACCTTAATTCAGTGTCACTCGCAGACTGGTGCAGTGATAGGGCAAAACACATCATAGCCTCACAGGAAATAGCTGGGCCCCGACAAAATGTTCCTTTTTCACCAGATGTGCTAGACCTGAGCAGTTAAGAAAACAAAAGGTGCCACTGAAACAAATTAGCTACAAAATTCCAGCTCTGAAATGTTAAAATAAATAAAAAAAACCCTCCAAACATGGTAGGTTATAAATTTTAAAGAATTATATAGAAGCATAATTAAAAAAAAAAAAAGTTTCAATTAGTTGATTTAATTTACCTATGTTTCCTGAACACTATTCTTACAAAAGTGACGTGGACCTGCTGGAGCGTGCCCGGAGAAGGGCCACCAGAATGATCCAAGGGCTGGAGCAGCTCTCCTATGAGGACAGACTGAGAGAGTTGGGGCTGTTCAGTCTGGAGAAGAGAAGGCTCCGAGGTGACCTTATTGTGGCCTTCCAGTATCTTAGGGGGGCCTACAAGAAAGCTGGGGAGGGACTTTTTAGGCTATCAAGTAATGACAGGACTAGGGGGAATGGGGCAAAGCTGGAAGTGGGCAGATTCAGGCTGGACATGAGGAAGAAGTTCTTCACCATGAGAGTGGTGAGACCCTGGAATGGGTTGCCCAGGGAGGTGGTTGAGGCCCCATCCCTGGGGGTCTTTAAGGCCAGGCTGGATGAGGGTCTGGGCAGCCTGATCTAGTGGGAGGTGTCCCTGCTCATGGCAGAGGGGTTGGAACTGGGGGTCCTTGTGGTCCCTTCCAGCCCTGACAGATTCTGATCTGGTTTAGCAGAGGACTTTAGAGCCCTGTTGGCTCAATGGTTGGACTGGATCTTAAAGGTCTCTTCCAACCTAAAGGATTCTATGATTCTTCTGACGCAGGAAATAATAAGTGCTCAAGCATGGCTGTGTGTATGAATTATGGATTCTTGAAGGTGGATGATTCTGGCAGGGCTTTTCTTTTCCACTCTTTTTACCATATCTGGAAGGTAGTATTCATTTCTGGACCCTCCTGTATGCAACTGGGCATTAAATGTGCCATCTTGCAAAGTATACAGGATGACTGGGGAACACTTGAGTCCATTCCAAGTGGTGGGATTTGAAGAATACAGCTGTCAAGGGGGTAAGGATCTCAGGAGGCCTCAGTTCCACTCAGGGGATCAAAGGAGTGATGACAACATGAAAGGCTGCAACAGGGCAAGGATCTCTCCTGGAAGCAGATGTCACCATGGCCACACTGTTCCTCCCCAACACCTCTTTCCAGCCCAGACAAGCCCTTGAGGATAAAGATTTCTCAGGTGCCTGGGTCCACTTGTGCTGACCAGCCAGGGCTTCACCTGAATCCTTCTGTGGTCCTGGTAGGGCAGACTGGTGGCCTGAAAGAGCATGCTGTGAGTCCCAGCCAGTATGCAGCCCAGTTCCTCTCATTGCATTTGGGAAAAATGGAGGCAGAAGTGTACCTGGACTTTGCCCTAATATGAATTTGTCACACTGGGTGTACCTGAGTCCATAAAAATGGACACACCCTTGGTGGTTATACAGTAACCAACACAGATTTTTTGGGCTGCAAGACCACTGTGTGCTACTGTAAGAAATTCAGTGGGCATTGATTTATTTCATTATATCCGTCTTACCTCTCCAGCAGAAGAAGAAATCTGATAGTCAGGAATGCTTGGCAGGAGGGGAACAGGGCTGCATAGGCTGATCATTACTATTTATAATCATTGCTGTTAAAGCACTAACAGACTTACTGCATTATAGTATCAGAGATTACACATCTTCATCCCTGGCTACTGAGCCTCCAAGCTGTAGGAGCCTCAGACAGGGAAGGGTCTCCAGAAAGGGAGGTCTCTTGTGTTCCAAATTAGTGTATTTTTCCTTTCCTAGAAGGCATTTGCCTAACCTGTACCTAAGCCTCTCTAGTGAAGGAGTTTGGACAATCTTCTTGCCTCGCTACACCAACTGATGAAAACTTTCCCCAGGCTCCATCCTAAGCAGCCTTTTTCTGCATGTTTAGCTGATCTGTTCTTGCCTGCACTTTGAACCAGAACAATTGCTCGCTGTCATCTTTATTAGAGTTCTGTGTGCATTTAAGAACCAGAATTTTGCCTTGCCTTCATCTTCTCTAAACTAAACAATCTTCTATAGACTAAACAAATGCAATTCTACCTCACTGGCTGTATTTTCCAAATCTCTCATCATACTTGTTGATCTCCTCTAGATTTTCTTCAGCGTATCTGTATCTTTATTAAATAAAGTACAGTGCCCAAAGCTCAATAATAAGTTTCAGCTGAGACCTCCACACCAAAGCGCAGAGCAGAATAATTTCTTTCTTTGTCTTACGTGTGATAGCTCCATATATACAACTCAGGTATTTGTATTTTTTTGGCAGGGCACTGCACTGTCGACACAAATCCAGCCTGTCATTTGTTATATCCCTCAGACCTTCTTCTGCCATCTCACTGTTTACAAATTTTTTTGAGCTTTATATTTAGGAATTTGAATTCTCCTTCCTGAAAGTAGCACTTTATCCTAGAGGCTACGCTATCAGGTTGGCTGCGGATGATCTTTCTAGATCATTTCTGCACTTTGATCCTCTGACTTTGATTCTCTTGTAGCCACTCCATGTTTAATGGTAACCACAGATTTCATCATCTGCATGATTAGAGAAAAGAATGGAAACAAGCCCAGAAAATATCCCGGAGGAATCCCACTTGAACAACTTCCTGTTTGATAGAAACAATTGATAACTGTGCTTTTAGAGTGAAGTTCACCCAGTTGTGCACCCGTTATATTGTGGTTACATTTTAGCTCATACCTAATGTGACTATGTTGGGAGGCTAAGATAAATCACATCCACTTGCTCTGCTTTTTTCACTAAGCCAGCTATTCTGCTAAAAAGGGAAATTAGATTGGTTTGACATGTTCTGTTCTTGACAAACTCAAGTGGACTGCTTTTTATCACCATGCTATCTTCTAGGTATTTAAAAACTGATTGTTTAATAACTCATTCCAGATTTTTTTAGAAATTAAGGTGAGTGGTTTATAGCTTCCTGGGGTCTCATTATTCCTTTTTAAAGATCAGCACTATAGCCACCCTTCTCCTGTGCTCTAGGGATCATTCTGTCCTTTGTGACTCCTTTACAATAATTACTTTACAACAATTGTTAGCAACTCACAGATTACTTCATCTTATTCCCTGAATAAGTTCAGGTGAACTTTGAGGCCCTGCTGACTTGTATGCGGTTGGCTCATCAAAGTATTTTCTAACTCGGTGTTTTCCTGTTTTGATCTGCAGTCCTATGTAACTTTAAAAATAATTTAGTTGGTCACAAACAGCTCTTTTTTTAGATAAGGGCTGGATCAAGAGACATGCCAGGTTTCTCTGCATCACTTATTTGCTCTCTCTTCCTGTTTAGCAATGGATCAAGACTTTCCTTTTTCTTCCTTTAATTAAAATTTATTTATAGAACTTCTCTTTTATGTCCTTTCCTGGTTGAACTGCCTTCTGTGCTGTAGCAGCTCTGCTTCTGTACCAAATTGTGTCTTATTCCCTTGTACCTATCCTTAGCTATGCATTTGCATTACTCCTTTCTGTAATATTTATTTTTTAAAGTCCTCAGAAAGCTACTGATGCAGCTGAAATCATAAGTCTATGTGCTTGGTGCTCTTCTGCATAGGGAGGGGTAGTTTGCTCTGTTTTCAATGTAGGGAACTTTTAGGATCTGCTCACTCTTCTACTCCTGCCGAAATCCTTGTTTATCTAATTGAGAGGTTTTTAGTTATCCTATTGTTTTTTCTGTACAGCATTAGGTAACTAAAATTTCCTTTGCCACCATATCTCATTGTTTGCATAGCTTGTACAAATGCTTATAAAAGCTTCTTCTGCTTTTTATTAGTGATTGGATGGCCCATAGCAGATCTCTGGCCAAAGCTTCCCCGAGGTCGGCTGTGTCACAGCATCCAAACAAAGGCTTACAGTTCTTTCTATTCCCCTGACTCCCTGCATTTGCCTGCATTGGTCAACACATTGCTCCTGTATTTACATTTTTGTCTACTTTATAACTGATGTTTCTGATTCTCAGAGTGCAGCTAAAGATAACATGTTTTTCAGTTAGCTGAAAGCTTCTGCAACTGGACTTCTCTGAGTCTGCTTAAGAAGGCACTGTCAGATTTAATAGTTTGGCATACCTTAACCCCAGCTTGTTATAATCCCTGCCACAGGCATTCCTCCATACCTCTGTGGGGCTGTTTTGGATCAAAGTGCATTTCAGCCTGAATGAGCCGATCACAATTTGGCCTAATGCCTTCTTGAAACTGTAACAAGATGCACAGAATCCTAGAGCTGGATGTAACATGGCTGTTGACAAAACCAAAGAGCAATCCACTCCAACATGTAGCAGTCTCACCTTAAAGAAAAATACTCAGAGACACCATGATACATGAAGATTTGATACCTGTCATTACCTGCTATGTCCTAATGCTCTGATGAGACATTAGCTCTTTTAGATCTCGGAAAGAAACCATGACTTGCTCACCTTCACAGCCTCTTTCTGGAAGGTCAGTCCCTAAGTCATCACCAAGCCTAAAGAGAAACTAAATTCTCCCTCAGCAGGATGTCAGCATGGCTTCAGAGGTACTCTTATGCTCCTCAAGTTACCAACATGCCTGTCCTGTGCCAGATGGTTTCATTAGGTCTTGGTCTTGGTCTCTCTGAACCTGGAGCCCTAATGATATAAACAGTGCAGGATTAGGCCAGGGGAAATGGAGTTAAACATATGCTGAAGCCCTTGAAGGACTGGAGCTGAGACTGCAAATCTTGCTTGACCTGGCATGTAACTTGTGACCCATCCCATTGTTCTGAGCTTAATGCTTATTCATTTCCGCTTTTCTTATGGTTTCATGTATTATTGTTTTTAATTGTGCCTTTTTATTTTAAAGAAACAATAAAAATAAACTCCCTTGGGCCACAGAATGTGGATCAGCACAATCAGGTCAGGGGATTGCTATTATTCACAATACTGACTCTGATACAAACATGAATTTCAAGGCAATGGCTTTGCCTAGAAGCATCTTGGTTAATAGCTTTAGTCCTGGTGTGACTTCTGGGAATGCAAATACTCCTAGCAGGAATTCAGAAGGACCATTATTTTAGAGGGAAGGATACTTTTGAGAGGATAGCTAAGATATTGAAAGATGTAGACATATTGGAGCGAGTCCAGAGGAGGGCCATCAAAACGTTCAAGGGATTGGAGCACCCCCTGTATGAAGACAGGCTGAGGGAGTTGGGGCTGTTCAGCCTGGAGAAGAGGAGGCTCCAGGGGAGCCTTATAGTGACCTTCCATTACCTGGAGGGACCTACCTGAAGGTGGGGAAAGGTCTATTCAAAAGGATTTGTTATGGCAGGACAAGGAGTAATGGTTTTAAACTAGGAAAGGATAGATTTAGGCTCGATATTAGAAAAAGATTCTTTAATATAATAGTAATAGATCGTTGGAATGGACTGCCCAGAGAGATAGTAGAGGCCTCAACTCTGGAGTCATTCAAGGTCAGGCTTGATAAGGCCCTGGGGGACCTGACCTAGGTAGAGATGTCCCTGCTTGTGTAGGGATGTTGAACCAGATGACCTCTAGAGGTCCCTTCCAGCTTAAAAATATTCTATAATTCTATGATATTCATGGAGTCTTTCTCATTTCAGAACATCATACACCCTAAAAAACCCATAAATTTTTAGTTTTCTTTTACATCATTAAATTACACTGACTCATTGCAACTGAAGCTCACACATAAATTGGGGCTCTTCTGCCCTGTGTCACATGTGGAAGTGAAGTTTATGCTGGGAAGGGACTGGAAGGGATGAAGGAAGAAAGGAAGATTCTTGCTTTTGTAATGAAGAGAGAAAAGCAGTAACGTAATTTCCTCGGATTCCTCTCTCCCTCTCTAAAGGGGAAAATTCAGTATGTGTTATAGTGGAACAGATAAGGTGGGTCTGCAAACTGAAGCTGTGGTCCAGGCATATACCTTTTTCTGTTAAGAAGCTGAAATTCAGCCTCTTTGTAAAGCAGCTGCAGTTACTTAAGTCGGGCTGAAAATTAGCAGAATTAATAGGTATTTAAACAATTCCAGGGCACTTTGGTTAAACATTAAAGGCTGAAAAGGCCATGCAAATTATGCTTTGGTTATTGCAGTTCTGCTGAGTGTAAAAAAAACACGTGCTGTGATCTCCCTTGGGCAGAGGCAAAACATATTTGAATGCTGCTGTTTTGAATTACGGTGGCATGGTCATGGAAAACAGACAATGTTGATACCACAAAAATGTGATGGGTACCATTAACAGTGAGCATCACACAGCAAAACATAAACCCATTTTTACATTTTAAAATGTAAAAAATCAAGTTAGAAGATTTGTTTATGGAAAGGATTAAAAACATGTAAAAAAAAAATGTGTTCTTTTAGCCCTCATACAGTTTGCCAAGAGCTCTTTAAATAAAAGCTAAAAAAACTATGCTTTTGACAAAAAAAGTATGCCCTTCTGTACAGAATACAGTAATAGTAAAATTATGCTACAGAGTCAGAAAATGCTGTTGTGAGATTTTCCTGTAAATTTTTTTCTGTGTCCATATTAAAATAAGTGGTGCTTGAACTAATTTTTGAATAACAAGATACAGAGACACCTTGATCTTTTGACTGCTGATCCCTATTCGAGGCAGGTAGGTAGTGACTGATGCCATTACCAATGTGGACAAGCAAAACTTCCTTAAGCAGTAACTGCAAAAAGTTGGAGGAGTTTACATTCAAGGGGAGATTAGTAAGAGGGGACATGATAAATGTCTGAAGAGAGTGGGTGGGATAGATAAGAGAGGGAGGAATTAATATTCATATTGTCTTTAAAACAAGAGTGCAGAAATTCATTGAAATTCATCATCAGGAGCAAATGTAATAGTGATAAGGGGAAGCACTTTTTCACACAATATGGCAACTAGACACAGGAGCCCCTGGTTACAGGATGTTTTTGAGGTTAGGAGTGTATCAGGATTTATGCAGAGAGCATGAACACGCCAAGTCATCACTATGAATGTTAAAGAGAGCCAGGAACCAGAGCAGCTTCCTGCATTGATGGAGAAGCATTGTTTCTCTCCCAGAAGTGGTCCATTGCCCACCTCCTGCTGTCAGCTGCAGGACCTCTGCCCAGAGGGCCCCACAGTGGGATGGGCTTTGGCAGCTCTGTCTTCTGCTTGGCCAGGTTTGGTTGGGTCGGTCTGAGCCTTGCTGAGTTCCCACTGCAAAGTGCCTGGTGCTGGAGTGGGCCTCTGGCAGGGTCAGGGACAACATGGACCATGGGGATCCATGATTCCTTCAGCACGTAAGATACCCTTCTTCCCAAAGCAGGCAAAAAGTACCTCATCTCTACACAGGCAGAAGACCTAAGCACCAGTTGTTTTTCTTGGAAACTCAGTGTTTCTCTGAAATGAGAAATAAAACGGGGTTCTACTCCTTTCTGAAAGGTCGCTGTTGCAAGTCGCCCATGCAGACGCCTTCAGGATGAAACCTTGACTTTCCATACTGAAGTGAAGCTGCCTGGGAGCTGTAGGGGACATAACTGGGAGCAGGAAAGAATCCCTTGCTGCAGGGAACACTAGATGGACTTTGCTTTCTGGGAATCTATGACCCATTTCCATGACATTGCCCTGAATTTTGCTTTTGGGAAGCAATCCTTCACTGTGAAATCCTTTATCTTGAGAGAGAATGTAGTATTTATGGTTTTTTTTCCCTTTTTACTGCACATGCTGATAAGCAGCTCTGGGACAAAGGAGCTGTCAGAGTCTATCCCTTTTTCTTCCTAAGAGCTGACTAATTAAAAAAAAAATCATTAGTTGAACTTTCAGTAACTGTTTTAAAAATTCATGCAGTGATGGAAAGGTCAATGTCCAAAGTAGTTCAGGATTCAGATCCCAGCAGCTCTGATGGCTGCCCAGTTTCTCCAGGGAAAAGCTAAGTGGAACACCTGAGGGGAGGCAGTATTGGTCATTAATCCAAGAGTCATCAGCTGGCCAAGTCCAATGATTTTAGTAGAAACAAAACATGTGCATAGTGTGTGGTTTCTTCAAGCCTGGGTTTGTTGCCTGGCCTGCCAATCTGAAGAATTGCATGCTCTTCTAAGTTTAATAATAAAATGGATGCTAAGGTCAGGGAATAGGCCAATGCTTTAGCCATCCAGCTGGGAGACCTAAGGATGCCTCACAGGAATTAGGTGGACAGGAGCTTTTTGATGGATTGTATGTGAAACTGATGAAAAATAATTGCCTTTGGAGAAAGGTCACACACAAAGCCAATGCAGGCAGTCATCTTCATTACCCATGTGTCTTCTCTATGTAAAAACATAGATGGGGAAAGAGAGAGCTCTGATTTTGACTAATGATCAGTCAGAAGGACTCCATGATGGGGGCAACATGTTTCTGAACATAGCATGATTGCTTTAGGGGAACATTTCTTCTCATTTGATGAAAGCAATACTCTCACAGTGCATCTCTTGGTAGCCTCAGATGCCTCTCCTGATTCTTAGCTCATTTTATTTCAATTGCTACTCTTTTTATGCAGAAACGTAAGGGGGAAAGCAAGCTAAGCACATTAGAAGAAAAATGTATCATTACTGGAATTAGACCATTTTATACAAAAAGAGATGAGAGGCTGCAAATGTATTGTCATTAATAGTCCAGCAGTTGTGCTCTTCTTGATAGACGACCATCCTAGTTAATCTTGTATGTATTTTCCAGCATCACAGTGGTGTTAGAATAACTCATTGGCTGCAGTTTAACAAAATTTTGGCTGTGGCAGCAGTCTGAGACATGTCCTCTGCACAATGTGAATAGAAGGTAATTTGAATGTTTAGTTGTCTGTCTTTGGAGCTAAACTAATTTCAGTTGCCTTGTATCTGCTGTAGAGTCTGAGGTCCATGACAGCACCAAACAGGGAAACTCATATGTACAAGGGACAAACTGTTCTCCACCAGCCCCCAAGGGACATCCTGCAGCTCTGCATTTTCTGTCTCTCAGTGTCAGGCATTTGGCATAACCCGCTTTTTCTGCAGTGAACAACGAGCAGGCAAATATTAAAACAAGTTATTTCCTGATCATGTGAATTGATTCAGCATGTTTTATTATGTGATTTCTGTCTTTCATCTGATAATGACAACCAATGTAGCCATTTCACATGATCTCATGATTCCATGCGTTGCCTGAAAAAACTCACATACCCTCTTCTCTCCTCCAGGAGTCCTCTAACTCCTGGGGAGCCAAAAGCAGCACATGCCACAGCCTGTTTTGAGCCATGTGGATTATGGATTGACTGCAATATATCTGGTCCTTGCCAGCTAACAATCAAAGAAAATAAAACGGATAATTACTGCTCTCACCTTGTAGTCCTTCCATCACTCAGGACACTAGCTCGTGCCTCCATCCTCTATCCAGGCCCTGGTTTTCACTGCTTGATAGAAACTTTTCATCTTTGGTATCTCTTCCGTTTTATCAAATGTGACTGAAAGTGGCCAGTGAATTCAGAAATTTTTTGGGTGGGAGGGATTAACTGACAGCATATGCAGCATGACAACTGTGCAGCATGACTGGCTGCAGAAGTTCATGTATTCAGAAAAATACTATCCAGACATGTCGGCTTTGTGCACACAACTGTCCCCCAGGGAGAAGGTGTGAGGGAAGAAGCCTCACATGGAACGGATGAGCTACATGGATTAATTGTCAGGTGGAAAATGCTCAGGTTCCCTCATGATGATGATATGGAGAATTTGTTTTGAGCCTTGGACTTGTCATCAGCCCTAAGTCAACTTGAATGTAAGCACATACACTCAAGAAATGAACTAGATAAAATAGTGGCAACTTGCATTTGAGTGAAACATTTTTTTTCCATTTCAGAGCTTTTAGTGGACAAACTGCACATCAGGACCTGCTTGGAATTGCTTAAATCTGAATACTGTTAATTGGAGATTGATAGACACAAAAGGGTATATTAGTGCCACTATCATCTGTAAGACAAGAGCAGGAGGTGGATAAGGCTTGGATACTGATCAAAGCTGTAAGAAAACTCCTAAGGCTCTACAGGAAAATTGTAATAAAATAATAGATTTTTTTTTTTTTTAAATAACTGCTTCTTGTTTCTGATTCCTGTTGGCTGTGGTCTGCTGACCATCTTTTGCTAAGATAAGAGGCTCTCAGCCTGGCTGCTGGCATTTCTGTGTGCAGGTGACCAAGGCATGGGTCAGCCACCATAATGCCTCTACACATTTATGTACAATTCATCTTAGTCACAGGATCTTGCTTCAGAAACTCTGCAAGCATGAAAAAAGGCTTATCCCAAAGATGTTGGAAGAGAAACATTTATTGTTTCTGTCTAGAAGAACCTGCAGTATTCAAACCATGTGCTGATGACTGTAATATAAATTCCTGGAGGACTCAGTGTTACCTCTATTCAGCTGGTAAAAGAACTACTACTTTCTTTTTAGGCATTTCAGTTCAGCACATCCATTTAAGAGCAGGTTCGCATGCCTGACTTTCGAAATAATTGGAATTAACAAATGATGGTATTGCTATTTTTATTGCTATAATTTCTAGGAGCCAAGTTCATACAAAAGCCCATTGTGACTATCTCTTTACATTACAGTCAAGCAGCATATAGCCAAGTTCTGCTTTCAGTTACAGTCATATAAATCTAAACTACCTACATATTCCTTGCCAGTAGTACTTGTGTACACTGGAGTGACCATTTTATAGTATTGTTTTACCAGAAAAAGCAAAATGATAATTCATCCACGTGACTTAGGAAGGCAGGTTCCAAATAAGTTGCAAGCACGGCTAAAAATGGAACATGAAATGAGTAGGAAACATCCAAGGAAATAAGAAAATAATTTTAAGATATCCAGTCTTGAACATAAGTATGTTCACATGTACGCATACCAAAAAAATCTGTTTGCAATCAACTCCTCTGTCACTTACAGGTTGATAGCTGGATTCAGAGAATCTGCTGCTATGAGATGATGTGTGAGGCACAATAGAGAATGAGGAAGCAGATCTGAAAGCATCCAAAACCTTAGCAGCCCTGGGGAGATGTTTTGTCAGGCAGCTGTTCAGTTTGGGAGGTGCTTGGACACTTCATCAGGGGAAGCCAGAGCAGGACTGGTAAAGAGGGAGGGGAAGACAGAGAGAGAGAGATGAGGCTAGTTTCGTGTCTGTTTTGGGTGCTCAGGCAGCATCGCAGCACAGGCAGAGCTACTCTGGCCTTGGCAGGGAGAACTCCGTGTAGGTGGGAGGCCGCGGAGGCTCGGGAGCTGGCGCGAGGTGCGCTGGGGCCTGGTGGCGCTGGGAGGCTTTGCCGAGGGGCTGCGTGCGTGCCTGTGCCCTGGCAGCACGGACACCTTCTCGGGGCAGGTGGAGCAAAGCCAGCTCTCCTTCCTGCTCTGCAGCCGGCGCGTGTGCTTTGGCCTGCTCCTGGGGCGCGCTTGTTGATGGAGCACAGGTGCCATGGAGGCTTTCAAGGAAAAGCTGTTATTTGAAAGGAAAGCCAACCCTGCAGCCTCGAGGGATGCTGTGCAGGGAAGTCTCCAGGCCCTGGCTGAGCCAAGAGAACGTGTGCCAATTTGGCATTTAACACATATAAATATATGCACAACCTCTGTTTTTATTAATTACAAATATTAAAGGGTTGAAACTATGTGGCTTGATACCAAAACAGAGAGTAGCTAGAGCAACCGCACTGGAACTATCTGCACACAGAAATATAAACCAGCCAGCAAGAAAGAAAATAGCAGACTAATGGAGATATTTGAAAGGAAAAGTTTCCCATGGATTTGCAAGAGTTACAGCTGGAAAAGACATGATGTTCCCTCTCTTTGCCAATGCTAAGCAGTTTTGCAGTGTTACACGCCTGCAGCACAAGCACCGTGCTGGGTAGGGCTGGTTGAAATGTTCAGCGAGAGCGTAGGCCAAGCTGCCATCATGTTTGGTGCCATCAGCTGCATTTCTGCCATACATGGGTAGATGGAAGTGACAGCACAGATTCTGAAGCTTGTCATCTGGTACAGATGTGATAATTTCTTCTCTGTCTCTTTACTTTCTGTTTATGAGCTGATGCTGCTTTCTGCCATCATTCTACGCGTTTCTCACAGAGCTCCACTGCACTAACTTGTAAAGCCTTCCTTGACTGTTCAGGATGGTGGTGTCTGAGTCACATACTGCTGCTTCCATCTTGATTGGAGAGCTGAAATATTTACAGCTGTAGTATACCAGCCCTCTAGAGGACTATTGATTCCTCTCTGAAAGTCTAATCATGTCTTTTCCCACTTCTCCCTGCTCCATGCAGTCAGCATGTTTGAGAAGGCCACCTGCAACATCTCCCTGCAAAAATGTCTAAAGAAAACCACAGTAAAATAAAGTGGAGTCTTTAGGTTATGTTCTAGTGATCTCACCCCCCTGGCTCTGATGAGGAATGTATGGGGGCAGGGAAGAGAACACAGTAATATGTACTAATCTCATTTTTCCCATTGTATTCACTAAGAGGAGTTTCCTCCCCCCCTTTCTACTGTTGAAAAAAGTAATCCAATGAGACCTCTTGCCCCTGTTTTCTCTTATTGACTGAGTGGAACCAGCACTACTGTATAGGCTCACCCCAGTGGCTCCTGATAAAGGGAGGCAGCTTGGAAAGGAGCTGCCAGCACAGGCCTGTGAGTCTCTGAAATGGGCTGCTAGGAGAAGGCAGAAGTTTCTTTTGGAAACTGGATTTCAAGGATGTTAAACTGGGTGGGAAAATGCATTAGAGTGGCTTAGTTTTCAGTCTTTGCATTGCCTTGGTGCCTGAGGCTGCTAAGCAGCTGCATAAGCAGAGAACAGAAAGATGTTTTCTCTTCCACAGAAGCTGGCAGTGAAGCCATGAAAGCTGTGTACAGCCCAAGGATGAGGAAGGCAGTGCACCTCCTTGGTGCAAAGATCTCTGGGAGGATACTTTTTCACAGTTTCTGTGTTTGCTCTACAGAGCCCTGGCCCCTACTTGGAGCAATCAAAATGGCAAATCATCAGAAATGGGGAGCATCTGGGAGGAGGTGTCTTTCAGGACACACTGATGGGTCAGGCTACAAGCCATGTGGTCCTCTGCTAAAGAAGTTGCCTGTGCATGGCACAGAATCTCCTGATGGTCTCTCTACACAGGAAGGCACATCTGTTGCATCAGTGGCACTTTTCATGCAGTATAGACAGGCACAGAGAGTCCACAAAACCCAGATCTCTTCCCCAGGCTGCCACCCTGGGCTCAGCGTCACTGATTCCCCATGATTCTGGCTCCTTAGATGCTGGTGATCCTGACACATGGATCCTGAGTATTTGAAATGAAACCATGAAATTTCCCTGGTTTGTTTCAAGTCGCCCAGTGGTGCTTGATTACAAAGACCTTCCAAAAAGAAACAGCTCAGTCCAGTCTGCCAGAGACAGACTCCTTGGGAAATGGGCCAGAAAGCTAGCATGCTTGGCCCAACATGAACCAGAGCACGGCAGGGAGGTTGGGCACCAACAGCGGGAAAAGTCTGGCTCCTCCCCTCTCTTCCCAAGGTGGCACACAGGTGCTCTAGACAGACAAAATCTCTTGGACAAGAATGTAAAGTTAGGGAAGTCCCTGCTCAGTAGAAGGGAACTGAACTGTATCAACATCTTACAGCTTACCAAATACAGGCAAAAACTTCATAAGAACAGCAGAAGATGCTTCCCTGTATCTGTGATGAGCGGGCAGCCTCGTTTTAACACTTTGCTTCCAAACAGGTTGTTGCAAAGTGACAGTGATCTTCTGGTAAGAGTGTCTAAACCTTTCGGTTTCTTCCCCGTTCTTCATATTTTAATAAGTAGCTATATAACTTCAGATGACAGTCTCCTTTATTTCTTAAAAACAAAACAAAACAAGGCAAACCAAAACAAAACAAAACACAGGAAAACAAAAACAAAAACAAAAACCACAAACCCAACAAAACCCCACAGCTATTCTGAGCTGACATTTATCTCCCCAGCATGGAGATTTTCAGCTGGCTAGTTGAAGCACAAAAGAGTGATTTCAGTCAGACTAAGGTCACATCAAAGATACCTCAGGCTCCTCAAACTACATAAAGCATTGCTTGCCTGGTGTATGCTACAGAGATCCTCACACATACAGTGATGAAAGCTGAGTATAGAATAGATATCAGCATCCCTGGGTGGAGGGTTGTGATTTGTAGCTGAGGACTGTAAAACAAAGTTTTGGAGGTGACACATACTTGGAAATGTATTTTGAATGCTCCCTTGACTATAGCTAAAGCATCAGTGGCAGGGATTTTATGTTGTTTTATTTTATTCCAAGGTTTGTAATTTTCACTTGATTGGGAATGGCTAAGTTTCTCCTACAATGATAACACTCATTCATCAGTCATGTTAATAGCAAGTGACACAGCAAGGCCAGAGACAGGGAGCAACTCTTCCAAGACCAGAGCATTCCAGTCACATGCAGAGGGAGCCTGAGGAAACTTCACACCAAACATATGTGAGTGAGGGGCAGATACTGTGAGGTCCTGAAGATCCTTCACCGCAGTGGAAATTACAAGGTGCTGAGAAAACGCAGTGCCTTGAACATTTAGACTGACAGGTATTTCTAAATTTCCTGTATGTTATGGGAAATGTCAGATTCCAGTATCGGGCTCTGTAATAATTTCTTTCTGCATTTTACATTTCCTTGATTATTCTCCTTTTTGTCTCGTTCCTTTATCAATTATAGTCTCCTATCAATGGAGTATGCATTTTATTATAAGTGATTTTTTGTATATGTTCAATTCTAAAAAACATGTTCAGTAAATCAAAATTCAACAATTTAATTCAGTGTTGCCTAACAAGTCTTTGACCGGATGTAGCTTTTCAGCATTTTGAATCTGTGAATTTTTAGTGTCATTTCATCCAGTCTTTTATCTTGTTGTAAAAAAGGGAGGAAGAAATCAAGCCAAAGGAGATAAAAGGAAGAAACCTTTGCTCCTTCCTCACTTCAATATTCCTTCCCCTTTTTCTCCTACTGTAATCCCCACCAGAAAAGAAGGAGAAATAAAATATCTGAGAGAATATGGAGAGAGATCTGAAAACTAACATTTTTCTCCCATTTGTTTCCTCTCTATTTCCTTTATTTGGGGGAAAAAAGAGAGGAATATGAGCCTTTGTCACTCTACCTCCCCTTCACAGAGATCAGAGAAGTTCAAAACAAAATCAAAATCTGGGACTGCAAGTCAACAGAATTATTTGGATCATTTTGTTTCAAATATTTTTGGCAGGAAAATGTAGTACTTGGCAGGAGAAAACTTTGCCTTGTTTCATTTATTGGTCAGGTCTATTCATTAGCAGTGTGTTCAGAGTTAGGCGCTGCTTGTGTAGACCAGGTTATGTCTGTGCTGACTAATTAGTCTCATGCTGCTG